>NC_092645.1:8730817-8763317 GCF_039555335.1 Amphiura filiformis
CATTAAAATGCATCAATGTGATCCCTTGGGATGCGCATGTGTAACATCATGCAGTTATTGTTAACTACATGTATGCACACAACACAGGGACACTCACATAGGTAATTGACTCGTACTATATAGTAGCGCAGTGCTGTGGGTATAGGAGATGAACTAGTTAGCGTCATATATCAAAAGTATAAAACCTCTGATTTTAGTACTTCCTCTATGTTTCAATTACTTATTCTTTTCAAAATATCTGAATTTTTAATCCGGTGCAAGCTTTAATAACGGGATAGCATGCATTTTGTATGAGAAAGGAAATCTACAATCTTATCCAAACTCCCGTGTTAATCCAATGCACATTTTGCTTCACCGGGCCGCCCTGACTTGGTCGCGTTTGGAAGAGAAGTGCCACCAAACCGTAAAAGGTACAAATTTAGTACTTTCTATCATTTATGGTTTATTGTCTACTTTTTAAATTATTAGCATAGTCCTTATAACAACGGTGGAGCGCCTTGATGAGTAAATGATAGCAAACCAGTGAAAAATCCCCCAAAACTCAGTCAGTGGAGCTCCACCCGTGCATGTCAATAGCGTCATTATCGATTGGATTAGTCGACAGTAGCCCACAATTCGATCGCTCATTGGATTAATATTATCACGTGGTAAGAAATGTGCATTGGACAATCGATTCCTATAATGGTTTAGTACTGCATATTTCGGTTTAATCGTCACTAAGCGGGTTTATGGCTGAAAAGGTCACGGTGAATTTGCCGTGGATAAAACTGCACTATGAAAGAAAGGGTCTACACGGCACTCGAGTCCGCAGCCGGGAAATGATTGCGCACTGATCGAGTTTTCTATAAGTGCGTTTCAGTGCGTATGTGAGTAATGTTTCCTTTAGAGTAGTCATTACCCTACTACTGGGGTGATCTACAGCAATTCCGTGGCCGTTGAGAGCGAAGGTTCGTTTCTCAGTGGATTTGTCTCCTATGAAGGTTAATCAAAATATTTAGCGGGGTACCCCTCGCGAAAGCGTGGGCGGAATCTATGAGAGCCCGAAATCCAAAATAGCCGCCGTCAACAATTTTGAAAAATATTGTTTCAATGGTTTGGCCTACAATGCTGTTCAATATATGTTTTCTGGGGTTTTATTTTTGACCTTCAAATCCATGATGGCCGCCAATTCTCAGCTCAGAAAGGTCAAATTTTCAAAGTAGTCCTAGAGCTTTCATAATAGCCTCAATTGAAAACTCTGTTCGTGCAGAGTTGAGTTATGGGCAGTAAACCTACAACCAAGCAAACACAAAACGTTTTCGACATCATTCGCAAAAGGTTATAAAAGGTTGTCAGAAAGCGTTTAAATGTCGGGTTATATAAAGGGTATATTAAGAGTATAAAACGTTTTCATAACCTTAAAAAACATTTTTTGATAATCTATTGCTCAGCAAACAAAAATGTTTGACAGAAAACGTTTAAATGTCGGGTTATATAAAGGGTATAAAAACGTTTTAATAACATTCCAAAAACATTCTTGAAAACTTGATACAAAACATTCTACTCAGAATGTTATTTTGGGGTTTAAAAAATATTTTGCGAAAAATGTTTGGCCAAAATATTTTCAATAACGTTTTGAAAACGTTTTCATGACCTTTATATAACCCGACATTTAAATGTTATTAAAAGGTTTTGATAAAAACATTTTAAGAACAGTAAACAAGTTCATCAGGATTGTCAGTAGATATCATTTATAAAATTTCATGTAAACAAATCCAATTGATTATTCGGTAAAATGATGTTAAACATACCTAACAATGACGTTTCGTGCTACATCGTAGCACTTTCTAGTCCTGCCCCATCCACCACCCAACAAGAGCAAGCCATACTACCTAGGGCTATATTGGTAGGGCTTATATTATGCATGATATCATTTGCGAAAGGATTTGACAGTACTGATGTGGATTCGGAAAGCCGTGTTAGACGCTCCCCATCTTCTGTGAGGGTTGTGTGGCGCTTGAATGAGCGCCATGCTGAGTGTGTGTTGATTCTGAACAGACTACCCCGTGCTCTATTCGGGAACTTCGCGTCCACGCAATGCATATGCACCATACATATTTAATTTTGTCGTGGAGAGGCCCACACACAGATGAACGCAGGAGCTTGGATGCCAACAGTCCCTCTGTCTCATCATCACTTTGAGAACTTGGTGGTTGACTTGGACACTAAGCAATGTCAATAAGTGGCCCAGTATAAAAACGGCGTATGGCACATTTTTGACAAATAGAGGGCGCTGTTGAAAAATGTCAAAGGTCACCAAAGGTCGTCCATACAACATAACACATCATGAATGTAACTCGGGAATGTTGTCAATTTTGCTTTTGCTCTGTCAGGCCTTTTCAAGCTTGTCTGAAGATGAGATTGAGATATAACTTGTGTAAAGTATGTAATGACTTCTAGGCTCATCTTTCTATGCAGTTTTCAAGTCCTGACCTGATTTTAGTGTTTTTTGTAAACTCCCCCATTTACCTTGACCGATAGTATCAGAGGACTTTAAACATGGACTTGCCACATTTTAATACATATTCATAAGGCATTTTGCTGTAGGTTATGCAAGCGGTGTTAAAGGCTATCGTAGGTGATCTATGCACTAGTCTCATAGAATATGTTTCTTTCTAAATATATCTAAATATCTTTGATACTGCATTCATTCATAATTGTTGATCTTCAGTTGATAGAGTGTAGAGCAACGGACACGTAGACCTGAAACAAATATAGACTAAACTTATTTAAATATGTGAATATATGTGTGTGCCAGAATGCGGCATTTTATGTGTCATCTCTATAGTAATTCTATAACAATGGAGGAATGGAGGATGAAGGGTTGTTTCTCATCAGCTACAAGCACTGACCTTTTGGCCTGCAAGATGACCCATGTGCACTTATTTGTATTTTTACTGTCCATAACTCAACTTTCATAACAGGCTATTATGAAGGCTCTATGGCGACTTTGATAAATTGACCTTTCTGAGCTGAAAATTAGAGGCCATCTTGGTCAAAAATAGGCCAAATCATTATTACTTGTAGTTTTACTGTCCATAACTCAACTCTGCAGTAACACAGAGCTTTCATTAGTGGCTATTATAAAGGCTTTGAAAAATTGACCTTTCAAAGCTGAAAATTGGCAGCCATCTTGGATTTGAAGGTCTAAAATAGGCCAAATCATTATTAAATGTATTGTTACTGTCCATCACTCAATTCAGCATGATTAGAGCTTCTCATTTTGATTCAATTAGGCCCATTTAAGTTAATTTATTCCATTATTGCTCATTTCCACCGATACTTATGATTATAAATTTCGAAGTTAATCAAATGTTTCTTCTTTATTACATTTATGATTGCAGGAGACTTACGACTAAGTGGATACCCAGTTTTGGCTCCGTTTACAGGACTCCTGCAAATATTCTTCAATGGCCAATGGGCAGTTGTTGGGAAGGACACCTTTGATCCAGATGACGCAAATGTAGCATGTAATCAACTGTTTGGTGTTGGTAATTATGGCGGTTACAAATATGACGAGGACGAATTTTGGATTCAACATAAGTATCCTGTTCTCGTGGATAATTTTGCATGCACAGGGACAGAACAACGTTTAATAGATTGTGGTTACGAATATCCTCCTGATGAAATCGCTCTTGGATATGACTTACCCGACGACTCGCAGTATCTCACATGCAACGTTGAAGGTATTTCTTATTATGGTTTGCAAATGATGGATGTATTTGCAACAATAACAAATAAATCCACAAAAAGCAAAAAGCACAATCAAGTATGTTTCCCGTAGGCCGCGCGCATTTTTATTTTTGGTGAATTTCGTTTCTGCTACACTCGCTAACGCGGGATGACGAGTTTAGCTATACATGTAGTATCCATTCCGTGATCATTCTTGGCATCTTTGTAGACATCAAAAATTTGTATTAATTGGAATCGCCGAAATTATTCCATAATAAAGAAACTTTATAAGACCTGATTATAATTAGGGATATCACAGTGGCTGCACAATAATTCTGCCACACTGTGCATGCAAGCATAACAGTGAATTGAAAAGCGCGCGCTTCAAAGTTGGTCAATTTTAGAAAACGTCGAAAAATATTTCGAAAAATGAATTTCCTCATATGCTTCATTTATCTCAACTGTTTGAATTTTTAATATATGGTGTGTGAAGCCTTTCCTGGGCTACCATCAAGTCAGACAAAATTAAATATTGCTTTGATTAAGAGCTATTGCCTGTTTTTTTTATTTTTGAAGATCGCTCATAAATCAGTAAATATAGGCCTATTGAAATAGTCTGACCTACCACCATTTAGCAGAAATACTAATCTTTTTTAGCATGTAAATTATTTCAGTCGACAACGAATGAAGCACTTGAGGAAAAATGTTTGAAACAAAACATTATCAAAAATATTTCACAGGGAGTAGGTTTTCAAACCACAATTGCTGTAAGCCATTGTGTGTGCCCAAGGCCACGCTATTTTTGTATACGCCGTACAGCGTAATCGTGGTTGCTTTTATTGTCCTCCCATGTTAATCCAGATAACAAAATGTTAATTTAAAGTCTCATTGCAACTGAATTTTTATTTTTACTTTTCGGATTTGGCTTTGAGTAATGGTGACACATACCATGTTTACAGTAAAAATAAAAATTCTATTCCAGACACCGTCAAAATGTCAAACTTTGTATTTTTTTGTATTATTTTTAAGTAATTTTAACTGCAGTTCATTTATTCAATCTTATAACAGGTTCATACTTGACAAATTTATGATGAATGAATAGACGTTCATTAAATATTGAAAAAAAAAAACCAAAAAATTACTCATTTCTAATTTGCATAATAATATCATGAATACATAGCTGTAATTACCTAATTTGCATAATTAATTACTTTTTGTGTATTTTTTGTTATCAATTGAAAGAACTTTGTGTACATATGTGTGGGAAAAAAACCTTTATATCATGTACGGTTTTCTATTGGCATCAATATTTTTTTTGCATATTAATTAGCTGAACTTGGTCATTATTTCAGGTTTAATTTGTCTGCAGATTGGCTGAAATTGCTAAAATTGTATATTTGGTTAATTTATTATAATTATTCAGTGATATATTTTTTAATTTTGTTTTCTTTAACGAAGTCAGGAAAGATAGGCATTTAACATGTGATATTTAAATTAACGCTGCTTTTTCAAGTAAGCATCCAAATAAACCTTCAAAATCGCGAAGTGTGCCAATTTTGTCATTACAGCCATTTGTGGCAGGATTTCATTCCATCTACGAGCATCTTTAAATTGACACTACATCACAATGCATTGACTGATTTCAATTCTGTTTTTTGATTTTTGATGCTTTAATAAAGCCCAATAATGTAGAATCATTATATAACGTGTTTCTGCTGCGCTTATATTTAAGGTGATATGCCTATTATAATGAATTTTATGTGGAAATTGTTGAAAACGGAGTTTGTATGCAAAAAAAAGTCGCTGTCAAATGACATCTGAAAGAGACTAGCTTGGCTTTACGTTACAAAGATTATACAGGTATAGTCATATGGTCGAATCCAACCAAAAGTGTCCACGGGCCAAAAATAAAAGTCCGAAATAAAAATGTCTCCACAATTTTTTCCTTTTGCCCATTGATTGATGACATATTGGCCTTATAGGAACCAAAAGTGCCATTACTAATCTTGAAAAATAAATCCAGGACGTGTGATAGTAAATGTGATATCAAAACCCAATGTTACCTACGAATACCACTACGATGCTTTCACTATCGCAATACTAATCAACCTAAAACAAATGGAATATTCCCATTAACGCTTTTTTCGTGTAATGTAGACCACAGGGTGTCAGGAAAATGCTAGCTCAACCAGAAAATATTTGTTTTATTTTTATAACGCGATCAATATGATCTTAGTCAATTTATGATAGTTTATTTTTGAAAATGAAGTTTAGGTCAGTTTCTGTATTTTATTTATCAAATGAGTATGAATCAATTTACACATTGTATAAGAACGAGTAGGATATATGTTTTCAAGAATATTAGGAATTATAAGCATACTCCTAACGCTTTATACAATGAAAAGGTGAACAAACCCGGGTATTCGTAGGTAACATGAGCGATTTAACAATATCTATATTGAGTTTAGAGGTTTAAAGTTTGCTATTATGGTAATGAATTAATAAAATGGTAGTTTTAGATCTCTTTCAGATGGTACGTCCAAATGAATAAATGCTATTACCTTAGATCAAAAATTTTTTGATGCTTTTAGCAAGATTTTGACCACTTCATTTTGATATACAAGTAGTGAATCAGCAATTTTACATAATAAATAATTGTTGAATGAATCCGTATATGGGTAATAATAGTGTCCTGGGGTACCGCTTAAAGTTTTTGACAATTAATTTCCATTGGTAGCGACACTTCATTACACATGTCATGTATTATGCTGTATTCGTAAGTAACATTTCAGTATTTGTAGGTAAGAATTAGACTTTTGGTGGATATCCCAATCAAAACTTCATTTTATAAAGCACTTTGAATGTATCATTTTCTTTATGTGCGTTTATTGATATTTTAGACCCTATCATGTATTAATAGCTATTAATAATGTCGGTTCACAGCGGTTGAAAGAGTATTGAAGTAAGAAACAAAGGCACTAAAGCGACTTTAATTTGCTTAATTGCACACAACTCGCTTAAAACCGTTATTGCAGACTTGTGAAGTCCATCTTGGAGTCAGTTACGTCTTGTGGCCTTTCGTTTGAGGGCAACTACAATTAGCTTTATACCAGGGTCCATCATTATGTTGTCTAGATCATGAGACAATGAAAACAGTCGTTTTTTCCATGGTATTCGTAGGTAACCTTAGCGAAAACGTCAAAAGTTACCTTCGAATAAACCGATTTGGACACAAATTACTCAGACACCAGAAGGTCGGTAAACATTTAAAATGAAGCACACATGACAGTTGACAAATCCAAGTATTTATCCCTTCTAATCTTCTTTGAATCTGATTTTTCTTTCAAATGAGCAGACCGTCATCTATTTCAGTACATATTTTTCAACAATTAAGCCGTATTCAGTTTTGCATGGTGGGCATGTATGTGAATTCGCAACTTTCATTGACATATGATTTGATAGCAAACATACAGGCCTTCGTTATGTACCAATATGGGCATTGGCATGAATGGCGGTGTTTCACAATACTGTCATGATGTCAAATTGTATTCGTAGGTAACATTCGGTTACCGAAATTTACCTACGAATACTTGCTTTTATTGTTGACATCTCAGTAATATTTAAACGCAGGCTATTGAAACTTGGTAGAAATAAAGAGTGTATTACCCTGCACCTATTGCTTAACTAGTGTTTACTATTCTCTCACTTTGTGGAAATGACACAGCTTTTAACATGTATTCGGAGGTAATGCATATTTTTTACCAAACCTACCTTTGTGCCATTTAGAATTTCTGGCAGCTAAACACAATAATAAAGATGCCTGAATGCAATGCATTTCAGTATTGGACATATCAAAGCTTGTATCAATTGCGCATTTATTAGTGATTTCCATTTTTAGATATATCTAGTGCTATGAAAAATTGTATTCGTAGGTAATGTAAAAAATACCACTCAAAAATGATCACAAAAATTCATAATTATGTACAAATATGTGAAAAATTGAACAGGCAATCTTTGAATACACGCCTTTCAGGAAATCAATTTAGATTCAATCCAATGACTTCTTTTCATAACTGATTTAGACGTTTTTAAAAATACTTTAAGAAATATTTTGAAAAAATGGGTAAAAATAGCATGTTTTGGGGTCTCTGTGTCTACGTTTTTCACAGAAGGGGTCTTATTATATATGGCGCGAAGCGTATGATCAAGGCGAATAAACACAATACAAAAATGAATGCCAATTGATTAATACTTTTAAGTTATGGCCCTGAACATGCCGTGTACACTTTTCGTTGGATTCGACCATATACATGTAAATTACCCAAAAGAAAGTCCCAGACGGTCGACACATGGAGCCTTGTAACGAACTGCTTCGCTTTGCTTTGCATAGCTATTATAGTTCATGCATGTGTTCAGACTTACCCGATACTGCAATATGTTTCCTAATGTCGGGTAATATGAAGGGCATAGAACCTTTTGATAACATTCAGAAAACGTTTTTGAAAATTTGATGGAAAACATTATAACATAGTGTTATAAAGTGTTGACAAAATATTGTACACAAATGTTTGCCAAAGCACATTTTCATACAAATAAACATATGAAAATATATATTTTCATGAACTTTATTAAACCCAAAAGCAAAACGGGTTTATAGCATAGGAGAAGACATTCTTTTTGGTGAGAAGGTAGATTTGATCTTTCGTAGGTATTTAATACGTACGACCTAATTTTGTATTGCCAAGGAAATACAAAGAAACGCAAATCGTAGAGGAATTTTTTGCATGCTCAGAGTTAATCCAACAAGATAGCTAGAATTCCTATTTCTATTTTGCCAGTATTGTCAAAGATAATTAATGCGCAATGTATTAATTGATCAATTGTTGCTCTGTTAACTATTACTGGAGAATCTGTGAACAAATTCATTGGGAAAAAACGAAGGTGATTTAGTGGTCTAGTGGTTTCATCAGACTAGCAACTCATCACATCAGACTGTTTCTATTTATGGACAACTGATCAATTTCCACGGAGCATGAAGCCTGCCGCCCGCGTCTCTGGTAAAGATACTAGACGACGTGTTGGAAATAGTACACAACCCAACAGAACGCTTAAATTCCATCGACCCCACCAACAGTATAAAGTTTACATACGAGCAAGAACAAGAAGGTCCGATTCCATTCCTTGACACCCTAATTACCAGAAAACCGGACGGATTAGTGAAATCTACCGAAAGGAAACGCACACTGACCAATATCTTCAGTTTTCCCCCACCATCCCTTACATCAGAACGCTGTTGGTAACCGAGGATGCGGACAAGCCAAAAAAAAAAGGAGAATAACACTTGTGGATACCCAGGTTAAAAAAGTCAAATTAAGTAAGGCAAACAAGACTGATCAGCTCCAAAGACAAATTTTACCTCAAAGCGAAAAGATGACAGTGAGAAAATCAAAGGCATGGTTGTAGTCCTCTATATATATAGAGAGAGGGCGTATCTGAGCGAGTCTCCCGTGAGTTAAAAAACACGGGTTTTTACTGCCATAAAGGCACACCGTACAATTCGCAGTATGCTCGTTCATTCATTCATTCATTCATTCATTCATTCATTCATTCATTCATTCATTCATTCATTCATTCATTCATATTTTCATAAAATAGGTCAAGGTCAATAGGCCTCAATAATACTTGACCTAATTTGCTGTGTTACCTGGGTAATGAAACATCCTAGGTCAAACTATACATTTTCTGAATCCTTTTGGCTAGAAGAATACGTTGGAATGGTTTTAACACAATTTGTAGTAGTGCAGCTTTGCCCCCCCCCCCAACTGGTACCAGACAGCCCGTCTGAGTATGTCATGTCAGGCTCACACTATGACTATATTGAATGAAAACAAATGCACGTGAAAGGATCAATTTGAAAGGGGGGTCTTTTGCTCACAGATGCCAGCGAAATTTACCAATTTCAATCCAAATTTCAAGCTAAAACGTATTAACATTGAATGGGACAAATGTCCGAAATATGAAAGCAGTGACTTTTGTTCGCGAAGCACGGAAAAATTGCCAACTGCAATCTAAAATGACCGAAAATGAACATTGAAGGGGACAATGCGCGCGAAACGCGTTAAATTCGTCGGCTGAAATATTAGCCTAAATTTGATTAGAAATATTTGCATACAATTGGGGGATGACATGAATAACCCTAGGACATACGCTAAATGGACAATTTCTAGATACTTCGACTGACATTTCACTGCGGTCTTGCTTCCATGGAGAAATTTTCCCGATAGAAGGGCGACATTTTGACAAACTTTAAATTGAGTAACGATGACTAGTATGACAAAATTAAAATATTATCCTAAAACATATTGAATCACGTTGGAACTGGAAATATTGAACAAAGCAGATTATGAGAAGAATTAATCATTATGCGTACTTCTCAGCAAATGTACGACTGAATGAATGTGATACAAAATGTACAGCTGAATGCAGCCTAAAAGTATCAATGTTGGATGCTGAGCTCAATGTCATCCTGGAGTCTTATCGTGATTTCTGCCACCATCTATATGAAATTTCCAAGAAGTAATAAATTAAATTGCAATCAACAATGGTCTATACAAGTCAAATATCCCATTATTTAATAAAATAATGACTTCAGAAGTAGTTCATTGAAACTGTGATTCGTTGAAACTGTGATTTCTGAAAGAAGTTATTGCCAACATAACTCATCATGGCGGATTGGTACTAATATACCTGTAAATTCGACTAATATAAATGCACGGAGAGTGATTGCTCACGAATGAATATTTGTTTTGAACATTTCAGAGGCATTTTATTTTGATAAAGAGGCATTCATACTTGGACCTTCTCAGGACTCCGGTGTACTTCTCCACCGATTTAACATGCTGGCTACAAATCCAGCAATATCATCTGCCGGTTAGTATATATATATATATATATAGACTATTATTTAAATATGAAGAACTTAGTTGCAAAAGACCATACATCCACCTGTGACTGCAGTTGGGTTATTGGCATGACATTATGGTGTGGGTAAAATACACATTTTGGTGGTTGCTTGACCTTCATACCACCTTCCCTTCCGGAGATATCGTATATTTCCCGTTTGGGAAATCTTAGGAATTTCCCTGAAATCTGAACACAAAATGAATATAAAACAGTTTGATTTTTAATTTGTTGATGTATAATAGTAGCCTTGGATGGTCTTTGACTCTTAAAACCAAAAGGAACTGTTTTTGGTTTACTATGTTTAAAAAAATCATTTTAATTGACAAAAGCTTTTGCAGTTCGGAAAGTAATTTTTTTTTTTTTTTTGAAAGCAATTATAAAGTTTAAAAATAGGGCAAAAAATGGGTTGACATTTGATTGGTAAAATTTGATTGCAAAGGTGGTTTCTAGAAAATGGGTAAATTCATTTTGCTGCAAAAGACCTTACATCCACAAAAGGCGCGATATAAAAGAAATACTAAAATAAGTACGAAGGCTTGAAAATTGTACCAAACATATTTTTGTAGTTTCTTTTCATCAACACTTTATCCAAAACCAAAATGAATAAAATCGAGTAATAATTGCACCCATCAATTAAAAAAGCTGTTTTTCACAAAAAGTGGATGTAACGACTTTTTTGCAACTAAGCTTTTCATATATACATGTAGTAGATACCTAATACACAACAATGGAAAAGGCAAAGGAACAACTAGGCGTAAGGTATTATTGACCTCGATACATTATGACGCAATACCGCAGTCATCGAGCAAATATAGTAACTACAGAATATTTTTGGACCCTGGTTAATGTATTTTAGACGGTTTTGATATTTTTTGGACTTTGATGGCTAAAAATTATGAAAAAAAATGATGTAAATATGCAGCGTAACTCGGTGTATGGTTTGGAATTGGCAAATGCATAACCACCGTTCGAGGCCTTTTCCGTGAACATAATATAGCTCTAGTTCTTCTTCTTATTCAGATATTATGCTACACCGTGTTTCTTTTGAGAACTCTGTACCATCAACCATGACAATAGACTTCGCACAGACTCACAGCAAGAGTGAAGCAATCATTGACATCCCTCCTTGTTCGGACAGTGACTCTGACAATCCTGCTATTTGGGAGTTGACTGTCACACAATCATCTAATCCTGACGCTCTATTACAACCGAACCCATCGTTCGTTTACGTTTTCTGTAACAACATTCGACGCGGTATGATATTCTTTCCTTTTCCTTTTTCTACGATTGTAGCCTATTCACCTTTTCGGTAAATCCCAAAAGCCTTTGCGGGTAGACCTGAGATGTCGTCATATAACGCCACGCTGATGTACACGTCGATTAACGAACATTGTTACTACGCATTTGAAAGCCGCGAAGTGCGCAGTAGCGATGTGCGCATCGGGGTGATGACATCAGTAGATCTAATCGCAAAAGATAATGGGATTAATCGAAAAGGCGAATTCATAATTATATAATTTGCCCAAGATGGCGTTGTCATGTTTGGTTCTTTACGGAATCGAAACGCCGTGACCCACCCTCGCTCACATAACAGCCTACCCCGCACACGCCCATCCCACCCCCGTAACCCATCGCAACACACTTTACCGATATGCAACGCCTACATGTATCCTAAGAATGTGGAAGATGCCAAAGTCCGCAATGTTGCGAGTTAATTACAAAACATATTTCTCCTTCAAGTCCTTTGAGTGTACTAACACTTCCATTTGAAGCCGACGAATAATGACTATAATAAAATCTTCTGTATGCAAAAGTATGGTAACTAATATTTGGAAACTTGGGATATATGAACTAGTGATATGATATGAACTTGGGGCCAGCGATTTTAAGTGTTCGTTTCTTAAAAAAAGAAAAAGAAAACAAAACACACACGTTTTCCATTCTCCGCCGCCATTGTATTTTCCTACTACTATACAATGTTTCCCTGATTATGCTGCAAATATTAATTTTCTTCGATCTTTCGTCAATCTTTTGTCAAAGCGGACAAATAATACGACAAATGAGGTAGAATCAAATAGTACCGTCTGCATTTGCGTGTCGTTTATGGAGGCCAGCTTAATGACCTCCTGCTTATTTTTGCTATGCGCCCACACAACGTCGATTCAAAGTATACTGCGCCAATAAAGTAACCTCACACTTGGAAAAATAATCACAATTTCCAAACTGAACAATATTGGGGAAAATTTGTTTTTTTAATAGACGCACTATCTAATCCTGCACATTATGACACAATATTGAATCTAATGTGAATTCAAGAAGCAAAGTTACAAGCGTTTGATTAGACGAAGGTCCAGTTTTAAAAGTGACAAACTGGCCTATACAAAACTCCACAGACTAGACATCTGGTTTGAGAGTGGTGAATGGCTTATTTATGCGTTTGGCTTTAATTTAAAAACAAAAGGAACAATAGAAACTGAAACAAAAGAACTAAAAAATAAAAAAAAAGTTATGAAAAGTACAGAGAAGTAAAAACTGAAATAAAAACTGCTTTTAATAACGCTTCATTGAAGAAACTGTGTTGTCTCTTTGTTGGAACTGGACCTTCGCCTTGTATAGGCCATTTTGTCACTTTTAAAACTGGACCTTTGTCTATTCAATTGCTTGTAACTTTACTTCTTGAGGTCACATTGGATTCAACGTGGTGTCATAATGTGCAGGATTAGATAGTACATCTATTAAATAAACAAATTTACTCCAATATTGTTCAGTTTTGAAATTGTGATTATTTTTCCAAGTGTAAGGATACTTTATTGGCGCAGTATATATTGTTGTTTGCGTTCTGCGTAAACTCAAGCTAAACACTGCATGAAACGCAAATTGTTTGTTCGATTTTGGGGTAAGTGGCCTTCATGAGCGGCAAACCAAGAGTGCGGACTTACCATAGCGCTACGGTATGGTGCAATTTTGAGGCTAGGCGGTAATCTTTAGGTTTAATATATTTGACTGCGACAAATTATAGCTGCGTTTATCGTAAAGTAAAATTTTAATTTGTGTATTCATCGGACAAGAGCATTAGACAATAGTACCAGTTAGAATACTGCCGCAGCAGATGAAGGTAATTATGGTGAAAGAATCGGGATATTTTGAGATGCTTTTAGATACTATATTGCAATAAAGGATACAAACAAAATGAATAACAAATATTTTGTTCCGTCTTAGCTATTTACAAGATAGAACAAGCCGCTTATCGTGTGGCAGAGACGACTCGAGAACTCCTAGTAACTGTAGTTAGATCAGGTGGTGCTATTGATGGCCCTGGTTATGTAGGTAAGTTGTTGCTACCTATGTGTTTGTTACTTTCTCATTATCTTCTTGTAATAACCGAGTATAGAAAATAAATGAGTCGATTGAAATAATTATACACTTAAAACATGAGTGAATCCGACTCAAATTGTGTTATGGCTATTCATGAGGTCGCTCATGGCTAATTAAATATCTGCATATTCATAATTTTTGGAAATTATTCGTCAATTGATAATCAATACATTAATAATCGATAGATAAATCAATCAACCAATAATCAATCGATAATTATCAATCAATAATCGACTGATGAATCAATCAATTTATCAATAATCAATCGACAAATCACAGTAAACACGCATTCAGCTTAATTGGTGCTCCCGAGAGGTTTCATCGATAATCTAAGCTCTCGACAGCCAAATATGCAGGGAAATAAGCAAATGAACAGTGAAATGACGCGCTTTTTTACAATAAATATAAAAAATGTTGGTGTATTTTTTTCATGAAAAGAAATTTGATATTTTTTATAACCAACAGCCAATGGTCTAGTGATCAAGTGAAATCACTGTACTTTGTAATTTGTGGAAACATCAACATATTTAAGGTATTTGTTTACACACCAGAAATGACCCCTAAATGACCTTTGACCATAATGCTGTGTACATCCCTTAGACACTGGTTATAGATGATGAATGCGTGCAAGTGACGTCATTGTGTTATGTAGTTTGAGCCCAAATGAAAAGTACCATATATTTACGATGTAATAACAAGTCATGTGTGAACATACCGTTACTCTGCTTTTTTTTCTGGCTAAAAAAATGTTGAACGTTTTTGGTTTTTGACCAGAAGTGACCCCTTAATGGCATTTTTGGTTTCTAACCGGAAGTGGCCCCTAATGACCTTTGACCCCAAATGAAAAAATACAATATATTTACTATGTAATAGCAAGTCATGTGTAAACATATCATTGCTCTGCTATGTTTTACTGGCTAATAAAAAACATATATTTACTATGTAATAGCAAGTCTTGTGTAAACATATCATTGCTCTGCTATGTTTAACTGGCTACTAAAAACACCATATATTTACTATGTAATAGCAAGGCATGTGTAAACATATCATTGCTCTGCTATGTTTTACTGGCTAATAAAAAAACATGTATTTACGATGTAATAATAAGTCATGTGTGAACATACCGTTACTCTGCTATGTTTTTCTGGCTAAAAAAATGTTGAACGTTTCTGGTTATTGACTGGAATTGACCCCTTAATGACCTTTGATCCCAATTCTGTGTATAAATTTAAGACACTGGCTATAGATGATGCATGTGTGCAAGTGCCGTCACGGTGTAATGTAATATGTGGAAGAAGAAGCATTTGTAGTGAAAATCAAAATGTTTGGTTTCTAACCGGAAGTGGCCCCTTAATGACATTTGACCCCAATTTAAAAAATACCATATATTCACTATATAATAGCAAGTCATGTGTGAACATACCATTACTCTGCGCTATGATTTTTCTGGGTAATAAAAAATATTGAACGTTTTTTGGTTTTTGACCGGAAGTGACCCCTTAAGGAACTTTGATCCCAATTCTGTGTATTACTTTTAGACACTGGCTATAGATGATGCAAGTGTGCAAGTGCCGTCACGGTGCCATGTGGAAGAAGTAACATTTTTAGTGAAAATCCACGTTTTGTGTCCCCATCTGTGGCCCCACCCAATAGTCCTAGTGACAAAGTATGGTCAACATGGCTGAAAGCATGTGGCTACGATGACTGATCATAATGTTGACAGGAGAAAGAAAGGAAGAAAGAAGAACTAGATCTAGCTATAGATTTAATCCTAGCCGTAGCCGTTAAGCAGAAATGACGCCTAAATGACCTTTGACAAAATGACCCTTAAACTTTGACCTAAATATGTTTACGTTAAAAAGTGAGCTGTTGTAAACTGCTTATCCACACCCTGGAATTATGGAAACTTTCGGGCTTCATAACTGCTAAATTATTAGTCTAAAGAATATAAAAGTATAAATTTTTAGACTGGAAATGACTTGCTTAATTCATCTGTGAGGTCTATTTGGGCCAAAATGCTCATTTTTGGAGAAAATCCAAAAAAACGGGTTTTTTGGCCCACATTTTTCGTGCAACGTAACAAAAATATTGTTAGGCCAAAAAATTGTTTTTATTAATTTTTAAAAACTAGATAAAAATATCTAGGGACTGTTTTTTTAATTTTGACCAACTTTGAGAAATTTGCACCAAAAATGGTCAAAAAATGCAAAATTTTCAAAAAAAATCATAAAAAAGCCTGATTTTCGCCCAAATTTCAAATATTTTTGGTGAAGATGTCCCAAATACCTGTAAATAGTGATCTCCCATAAAGGTGAAATTGTTCTTAGTTAGTACATGATTCATGAGAGTCTTCAGATCATCAATTGGGGGACTGGTGTGGCCACTTCTAGACAGCGCTTCACAGGTAGCTGAAATTCCTTCACTGAATGGGATGTTAGTATACAAGGATGACACATCACAAGTGCCAATGATGGCAGTGCTGGGGATCTGGTCCTTGATAGCTTCAAGCTTCCTGACAAAGTCCGTGGTGTCGTGTATGTATGACGGAGTCTGAGAAACAAGGGGTTTAATGAAGTGATCAACATAGAGGGATATGTTCTCAGTGGGGGAACCATTACCGGATACAATGGGTCGACTAGGATTCCCAGGCTTGTGGATCTTGGGAGGAGATAAAATCGAGCAGCTTTAGAATGTGTAGGATCCAGTTGCCATCCCCAACATTGTAAAAGTGGTATAGCATACAGTCAAGCTCTCCGCCTCCGCCGCATTTGTACTAATGATTCTGACTTCTCACAGCATGCCAGGGACCTCAAGAAGAACCTTACATCTAGGGGACACAGCGCACTCAAAGTGCAGCAGGCCATCAACAAGGTCTCTTCCCAGGTCAGATGTACTGAAGCAGAAGCCCAGAAGCCAGGACACCAATACCAGAGTCCCTCTTGTGGTCACTTTTCATCATAACCTCCCTCCTCTCCGCAGCATCACTAATGACAATCACCATATACTTCAAACATCAGATCGGCTACAACGAGCAGTTCCCGACAGCCCCACCCTGGCCTACAGACGTCCTCGCAATCTTAGAGATCTTCTTGTGAGAGCTTTCTGATACTATTCCTCCCACACAACAGGGTACGTTCACATGTGATGCCAACATGTGTGTTGTCTGCAAGGACCATATCCAAGAAGGGGATTCTGCCCCCAGTAATTCCAACATTTCCTCCCACAGGATCAGGGGCAACATCACCTGCACCACATCTAATGTAGTATATCTCATTTATTGCAAAGTTTGTGGTATACAGTGTCCACTGTCAAAACCAAGAAGCTTGACACCCCTGTTGGTAATCACTTTAACCTCCCCAACCACTCCATCTCCGACATGATCCTACAGGGCATTGAGTCTTTAGGTAACCGCCCCGACACCGTCAGTGCCAGCAGGGAGAAATTCTGGATGAAGCGCCTTTGTACCATCCAGCCACACGGTCTCACACGGTTGTTTGATGTATATAGAATTGGCTTCATTATTAACTAAATGCTAACTATTGATGGCGCTATTTATCCTAAATCATATTTCTTTATTTGCAAGGGGTAGGTGATTAATACTGCCATTAAAACAGCTGGAATAGGTGAAACCGGCAACAAGGCAATTTTATAAACATATTTTATCAAACAATAAAAGGAATTAATTGTATTAAAAGCTTGAAAGGGTAATTTCTAGTTACCAAATAGCGCCACCAATTTTATCATTAATAGATACATTTTATATCCGAAAAAGCTTTAAAAATGCTATAAAAGTGAATAATTTTGTAAAAGAGGGAAATTAAAGTTGAGAATGACTCAAAAGCATCAGTATACATTAACATGATATCACATTTAGCTTCTTAAGGCAAAAATGTGGTTGTACATGATGTTTTGTTTGAAAAACTAATAAATGATCCCGTCAAACAACCGTGCTCAACATCAAAGAGGGAAACTACTAACTTGTTCTTCATCATCATAATATTTTGCCCCCCATATTTTTTTCTTCCAATTATTTTTTATATATTTTTCCTCCACTTTATTATTTTAGTTTTTATTTCCTATTTACATCTATCATTTTGTTATATGTTCATGTAGTTGCCATTCATTTTCATATTTCTATTCAGCCCATTGTCATCTTTCATATCCTTATCCCTATTTCTTCCATTCATGACATCCCACTTCCTGCCCCTATTGGTGTTTCCCAAATAACCATTATGTCTTCTATTGTCTTGCTAATTTCCTTTTCCTTTATGTCCATGTCCCTATATATGCATGTTTGTGTGTTGTCTTGTCACTCTGCCTTTGATAAAGATCCTGCTAGGATCGAAAGCTCAAACTAAATATTTTTAACATGTTTAGGATGTTGTAAGGATCATTCCTGTTGAATTTGAGCTCGATCAAAAAAATGATGATATTTGACCTTTGACCCCTAAACTTTGATATTTGGGGTCATAAATATTTTATGATGTTTAGAATGTCGTAAAGATCGTTCCTGTTGAATTTGAGCTCGATTGGCCTAATTTTAAAATTTGACCTTTGACCCTAAACTTAGACCTTTGGGGTCACAAATAATATATTTAGCATGTGTAGGATGTCTGGATCATTTCTGAGCAAGTGGCATCAACATACTATGTTACATGTAGCAGATATGAATTTGACCCCTTAATGACCTTTGTCCCCAAACCGGAGAAAACTTTTATGCACCTGTTATAGGTCAATACATGTGTGTAAGTACCAACTTTGTACTACTTAATTTGTGTGAGAAGTAGCATTTTAAAGGTATTTCATAAATGACCTTTGATCCCAAATCGGAAAGAAACTTTTGTGTACCATGTCAGGTCAATGCATGTGTGCAAGTCCCAACTCTGAGCCATGAAATGTGTGGAAAGAGTAGCATTTTAAGCTGAAATCACCTTTTTGACCCATGTGACCCTTGCGTGACCTTTGACTCGGATCTGGTCACGTATCATATTTAATTATTCTATTCAAGGTTTATTACAACAATGCATATGGGCTATGGCAGCCAAAAGGCTGAATTACATACATGCAACAAAGAAATTGGCAACAACAAAACACTAAATATATAATACATCAGCATGACATCCAAAACGAAATCACATACAAACTATATATAACTGCAAACAAGCTAGCAAGAAAGTATTGACCTGCTCCTGAAGCATCCTTGTTCCACAGCTGAACCATGTATGGGATGGGACTACGCGCGTACCTTTGAGTGCGCACCTT
Organism: Amphiura filiformis; assembly: GCF_039555335.1. NCBI lineage: Eukaryota > Metazoa > Echinodermata > Ophiuroidea > Amphilepidida > Amphiuridae > Amphiura > Amphiura filiformis. The sequence goes on from NC_092645.1 coordinate 8,750,129, forward strand.
GGGTAAAGACAGGTGGTTAGCGTTTCGCAGGTTCCTACCAGTCTCCTTCCTGTAACGTGGAAGCCAGCTACGAAAGTCAGGATGCTCCAGGAGTTTGTTGGCAAACTTAAGACAGATTTGATCGCGACGTGATCTTAGCTCAATTAGCAACGTTCTAGAGCATCTTGATAAGATGTGTATTTGTAGCCCAGCATGATTTTGCATGCCCGTTTTTGGACGCGCTCCAGGGCGTAATGCTGCTGCTCGGTCAAACCTGGATGCCATGCTGGAACAGCGTACTCAACAAGCGGTCTTATAAAGCCTATGTAGATGGATTTAAGGTCATCCAGATCTAGACCGAACCGCTTCATGTTATATCTTGGACAGTGGTGCTTGTGACCAAGTTTGATATAAAATTGGATTGATTGAGCCCATATTTATTGGTCGAGCTATGAGTTTTAAGATATTGGATTTTAAAACTCATAGCGAGGCCAATAAATATTGGGCGTAAAGCATCCAATTTTATCATTATTATGTTATGGATCCAATATTTTTACACACTTGGATTCATGAAAACATAATAATGGTCATTATTATGTTTTCATGAATCCAAGTGAAAATATTGGATCCAAAACATAGTAATGATAAAATTGGATGCTTTACGCCCAATATTTATTGGTCTCGCTATGAGTTTTAAAATATTGGACGAGACGTAACAATATTTTAAAACTCATAGCACGACCAGTAAATATGGGCTCAATCGATCCAATTTTATATCAAAATCGGCCTGAGCATAAAGGAGCAGTGGACGTGTTGCCAGAAGAAAGAAAGAAAGAAACTAGGTAAAAAAAGAAACTGTTAGATTTCAAGACCTAGTCACTGCTAGGTAATGCACAGCGCCGATGGCGGATGCGCAAATAAGAACGCGGAAAACAGGCTAGGATGCACAGCCACCATCGGCGGAGAAGAAAGAACCTGTAAGATAAAAGACACAGCCGGCCGAAGGTGACAGTGCAATGAAAAAAAGAAGAATAACACGGTAAAAAGAATGCACGTCGCCTGAAGGCGGCAGTGCAAAGAAAGAACTAGATCTAGCAAAAGATCTGAACCTAGCCGTTAAGTATAAATGACCCATAAGTGACCTTTGACGAAACGACCCTAAAACTTTGACCTTTAGGGTTATAAATATTTCAACATACTGAAAATGTCGTAAGGATCATTCCTGTTGAATTTGAGCCTTTGACCCCTAAATTTTGACCTTAGGGGTCAGAAATATATTTAATATGTTCAGGATGTCATAAGGATCATTTCTGTGTAAGTGGCATCAACATATTATGTTACATGTAGCAGATATGAATTTTTTTTGTTTTTTTTATTTTAATCGGAAATGACTCCTTAATGACCTTTGACCCCAATTCTGTGAACACCGTATAGACACTGGATATAGCCAATGCATATGTGCAAGTGAAGTCATCGTGCTATGTAATCTGTGGCAGAAGAATCACAAATATCATTAAATGCATTTTTCTTGGTCACAATGGTTAATACTATCGAGTTTGAGCCCAATCCAAGCATGTCGGTGAAATAATCTTTGACCTTTATAACGTGACCCTGGGTCACGGATGAAATCAACTGTATCTGTATTGTGTTTAGGATGTCACAAGGATTACCCCTGATGAATTTTAGCTCAATCGGAGCTTGTTTGTAGATTTTAACCTTTGACCTTGAACTTTGACCTATGGGGTCGAGACTATCATAGCCGTCCCCGGTCACTAATGTTGTATTACTCTAGTAATAACGGGCCCAATAGGCTGAGATATAGCCAATTTGGCAACATTTTAAATATTTTATCGAGTGCCAGAAATGACCTTAGATGACCCCGCCCCTTATCTGTGCACAGCCTATAGACACAGAATAAAGTTAAGTCACATGACTTAACCATGTCATCATCGCATGTCATTTGTGGAAGGAGTAGCGTTTTTGTGAAATCAACATTTTTGGCCATAAGGTCAAGACAAAAGACAGGCAAAGTGTACCAACCTTTTTTCCTGGGTTGTAGATCTAAACCTATAATGGGCCTACTTTGATGTTGGTCAGGCGCGTTGAGGTGATGTGAACAAATGATTTTGCAAGATCGACAAAATATGTGCGCATTCCATCACCCCACTGCACCGCGCCCTTCATCAGCACCAATAGAGATTCGCCATGGGTACAGGCGTATATCGTAGGGGATGGGGATAAATCCCCTCCCCCAATATATTGATAGGGGATGGTCCATACAATCAGCACCCTCATGTTGATACCTCTATGTGGGTTTCTGACCAAATTAACCTCATATTTGGCCATATAAACCTGAACATTTGTGCGCGCTTAAGGCGTCGCGCGAATTTAATCCACTGTTGTATCAGACTTTACCAGTTTTTAGCTTCAATATGGTAAATTTTTCGCTCGCTTTGCGCGCAGTTGTAGGACGAACTGACCTTGTCACCAAAATGTGCTGAAATATTTACAACCCCATCCCCATAGGGTATGGTGGTAAGTCAGTCCCTTCCCCTGCTCAGAAATGCTGTGACAATATTGACGATTTGCATCTTCCTTTGGGTTTATTTTAGACCCAAAATTATGCCAATTTTGCAACATTTAACGTTAACACGATCACGAATCTCACAAAATGAGAGTTAGAATTTCATCTATTCTATTATGTAAATTATAAATATGAGTGCTAGGGCAACTCTCCTGATGCCTGGAATAAGCACAGTGCCGGATTTACCATTTGGTCAGATTGGCCCGGGCCCAGGGCCTCCAAAAATTGCCCTGTGCATCTCCCTTTAAACCGGAAAATACCATTTTTGGGCCAAAATAGGATAAGATTCTACAATTTATTGCGCTTCGCGCTTTACTGGCGTCTTGTATAGTAAAGTTCACTTTCACTTTGGCCTAAAATGTGCGCGCTTTCGCGCGCAAATGTCCCACAAAATCTTCCACCAAAATAAAAACTTAGTTACTTGAGTGCCTCCAATTTTGGACTGGCCCCGGCCCCGCCCACACAAAGGTAAATGAATAAGCATAAAACTCATGATCATGAGCTGGATCAAAATACAGGGACTAAATAAACCAAAAGTTGTAGAAGGCCTTTTATGACGATTTTGTCCTCAATTGTGTTCAATTTAGCATTTAAATAACAATTTTTTCGCGCGTTCACGCGAATTTGTCTCTGTAATATTCTTTAAGTAGCAGATCAGTGGGACGATTGGGAAATTTTGTCCCCTGGCTCGGTGACTCCGGTACATCCCCCTTTGAATTTTAGCATTAAAATAGCAAATTTTCGCGAGCTACGCGCGCACTTTATCAAAATTTCAAGCAATTTTCCCCGGTAAAGGAATTCTGGGGACAGCTTAGAAACATTTGAGTTACAGTGTGGGGAGGGGTGTCTTCTATCCGAAGAGCCATGGGTGCCAATCATACGAAGTTGCGCAGGGGCCTGCGAAAAGGAAATCCGGCCATATACCAGCAAAATTTATTTGTCGACACCTCCCTGGGACAATGGACTAGCGACGCCCTGATTAGAACAACATCTTCTTCACCCATACAGAAATATCAACGATGGATGTTACGGAAGCTGAAGAAAGTAAGGATTATACCGGCATTTCTTCTCTACCAGTTGTATTCGGTAACGGGCAGACGACAGCGGAAATCTCGATTGAGCTTATTGGGTGAGTGTCAAAAAGTTTTGTTTCGCTTAGGGTACTATAACAGTTTGTATGATTTTATCACATATTTTATGATATATGATTTTAAAACATAACATCATGAGACAGTTGAAAAAAACTTTTCTTAAACATGATAGAGATACAATCGGTAATATTGTTTTCAACAATTTTAATACCTTGAATAATAGTGTTTTTGATATAAAAGCAGTATATTCGGGCAAAATTTTATCACATTTTTCATTTTTAACAGTTCTAGACCATGTTTCGCTTATAACAAATATATCAAAACTTTTGCAAAAGTTCACAAAATCATTATCTTCGAGTTTAGACTCTGACAAACCATTTATATTCCATACCATAAACGAAATGAAAGTGTTCAAAAATGTTAAATGTTCATTTATCTCATTTTGTTGGCGGTGGGACCGGCCGTATCCCTATTTACTTTCAATTCCATTTGTTGCATCATTGACAATGTAGGTCTTCTTACTGTTATCTTTACCGGTAACTACTAATTTACGATACCGTAAGTCCGATCTTTTGATAGCTGGATCCTTGTCAAGTTGAAGTTCCTTTTTTTTTTTTTTAGGCGTCTTCTTATTTGTCTTGTGCCTGCCGAGTAATCTTCACGGATGTAATAATTGGCGTCTTTCAGCTTATTGGCTGCACCTAGAACGCGTTGTTTATCTTTAAAGCGCGAGAATTGAACAATTATAAGTACGGAACCCTCTGTCTTGGGGCCATTTGATATTCGATGCACGCGTTCTAATCCTTCACCTATGTTAGTTTTTAAGTTATTGTTGACGAAGTGACGCACTTTCAGTTCGGATTCATCCCAGGACTCATTTGCCTCTCCCTCAATGCCACAAAAGAGAAGATTGTTTCTTCGAGATCTATCTTCCGATTCATCCAGTCTGGCGTTTACAGCTTTTAGGTCATTTTCCATAGCGCGACATCTTACTTTCGTTTCATTCAGCTCAGCTTCTAGTTCAACTATCTTTTTCACTTGGTAAGTATTTGATTTGGTGTTTTTATCAACTTTAACAACAGCGCTCTCAACATTTTCAAGTCTATTTCCAAAATTTGTCAGTTTATCATCAACAGAGTTCTTCCATTCTAGCAAATTGTTAAGCATGGTAATTACCTTGTTAAATTGTCCCTTGGTTGCTGGTTCCTGACTTTCTATATCCATTTGTATAGGCTGATCAGGTCCAGGGTTGCTTTCAACGTCATTTGCCAGTGCTAACATCCTTGGTATATGGTTGATATATTGAAAATGTATGTTGAACATGTAGCTGTCCAGTGAAAAAACTTCCGATGTCGTTATCAAAGGTGTTATTAGTATATGATAGTCCATACAAAGCTTCCATAGTCGGTAGAAATTGGTCTCTACAGTACAACGATATTCTATCACCATACCAAGTTTGAAGTTAATCGGTTATTGCGTTGGAGCTGCACAGTGGATTAATGAATATGCTTCCACCCGGACAGCCAAACAAAGAAATCGGCAGACAAACAACGAGGCAACCACTTGAATGATAACATAAGCCACACACACATGTGGGGGTGTGTGTGTGGGGTGGTGGGGCGCAAGTTAAAAACGATTTCTGCCCTTTTTTATAACTTTGAAATATACTCTTTCAGATGCAAAAAGAAGTATACTTCTCTATCTTTTGTGCACCTCATTTACCGGGTCGTCAAAGTTTGTAAATTTATAGACAACTTTGATAGACAAGAGGGATCTGGCATTATGCAGGGGCCTACAAATGTTTTTTTGACTAAATCGTAGATTGTGGCAGATAATCAATACATTTTAAATGGCATGGAAACATCACCATTGGTCCGTGAAAATGGGAAAAAGGTACCCACGTCCAATAGTAGAGCAACATCCAAGAGTCTGGGGGTGTACATTCAGTCTGTTTTAAATTAGCACGGAATGAGCCATTTGCGAATTTGGCCGTCATCTTGGACTCAAGTACACTTTTGCAGTGACCCTAGATCTATTTTGATCATCATACTTCGTTGAACATACAAGAACCTTTGAAGTTGTATATCATGGTAATGTTTTACACATGTTCAGTGGCCAAAACAAATCTTTCACAACTTTGCATGATGTTTTCACCCTGGAACATGTATTAAAAATTATAAAAGCCTAAGAAACTATACGTAACCTTTAGTGCATACATGTCGAGGGTCCAAGTGGACTTACGGTCTTCTTGCGCTCAGGTCTTATAGAGTTGGGTAATCGTGGGTCACATGGTTAGTCGGTTTAATGTATTACCTATTTTTGTTGTGCACATAATTATAACAGGCGGCATGAAATGCCGCACTGTTATATTGTTGAGCAGGCGAGTCTTCTGCTTCTTCTAATTCTTTCCTCAAACCATCTTTTAAAATGCTACTAGTGCCAGATACTTGCATTAGTCATGACCACAATTGGCCACAAGAAGCACTGACCAAAGCTCCTTCCACGTTGTACACAATTAGGGGTGAAAGGTCATGTAGGGGTTATTAGAGGTCATTATGTGAAAATCTTTAAAATGCTACCTGTGTCAGGCGCTTGACGATCCCATTTCAACCAAACGTGGTCATAAGAACCACTGACCCAAGCTTAACATGTTATACACAAATCAAAGGTCATATAGGTGCTATTGGGGGTAATGTTGTGAAAATCTTAAAATGCTACTCCTCCCAGGCCCCTGACAGTAAATTTCGCTGATGCTTGCCGTCTTTTCTCATCTCGAGTTAACCATAATGTTGTTTTGGTTACACACCAGCCTGCTGAATAGACTATCGCCAAGTCTTACGTGTTACTTGCTTAGTCTTACGTGTAGGGCGTGTAAATTTAGGTTATTTCTCGTGATTGAAAAATGCTTTCTTGTATTCTTGGCCTGGATCGAGGGATTCTTGGTCGATTTGATGCATTTAATAAATTAAGTTCATGACTGATCTCAAAATCTCGTTAAAAAAGCTATTGAATATTTGAAACAAACATACCACATCAGGCTTGAAAAAGTCTAACCGTAGATGCAGCAAGCGGCGATTTTACGGGCAGTTGAATAATTACTTGAACGAGGAGCACGGGCGCGATTAGGCCGGCTGAAATCGCGGTAGTGTTCCAGGATACGTAATGGCAGGGTAAATGGCGGCTCATGATGCAGTCATGTCTACAATAGAATTCACCGCGACCTTTGCAGGACTTAACCCCCATTAAAGCTATTAAACCAAGATAACACTCATTGAAAACAGCTCAACCGATTAAATCAGATCTTCTCTGGTTGTGCACATGTGTCTGTTTTATATGTGCGGTATCGCAATGAGCTGGTATTATAGCTTCAGTTGGTAACCGATTATAAAGGAAACGCAAGGAAACAATGGTATGTGGACCTTTGTTGACGAAATGAGACAATGGTCTGCTTTTTGTTAACTAGCATTCTTGAAAATGAGCAACATAATGATTGTTGACTTAACACGGTTTGGAAATAATTTCTTCATATTTTTTGGTGTTATCTGTCGTTTATATATCCTTCCTAAAACACCAAAGTATGAATATTTCCAAACATCTAAATTAGCTAAAAATTTAGGACATATATTATAACTATATTTTCTAGAATTTTAGAAGAGTACTTTTAATATTGGCCGGTTATTTTTCACACAGCGACGTTAACTAGGCAATGTACTATTACCTATAGCATACACTAAAACACCAAAGTACGCATATTTCCAAACATCTAAATTAGCTAAAATTTAGGACATGTTACAAAACTATATTTTCTAGAATTTTAGAAGAGTACTTTTAATATTGGCCGGTTATTTTTCACACAGCGACGTTAACTAGGCAATGTACTATTACCTATAACATACACTAAAACACCAAAGTACGCATATTTCCAAACATCTAAATTAGCTAAAATTTAGGACATGTTACAAAACTATATTTTCTAGAATTTTAGAAGAGTACTTTTAATATTGGCCGGTTATTTTTCACACAGCGACGTTAAGTAGGCAAGTTCCCCATACTTCTAACGTACGCTATTTGTAGAGGTCATGCGTCAATGGTAAGGGCACTGTGCATTGTGTATAGGAAAATGGACAGTAACTGCAGTATGTTACACATCTGAATACATTATTTGATAAGCTGTCATATTCCAACATACCTTATCCCTGTTCCTCATTTAAACTGCATGCTACGACCACCAAACTTGATCAGAAGAACCACTGGCCCCAGATTAATGTAAATTGTACCTCAGCTTGGGGTCAACCCGAGGTCAAAAGTCAAATGAGGTCACATGATGACTTTGCCAGATTGGGCTTAAACATGGTGCAAAGCATCCTTGATATGAAGGGAAGATGAGCATCAACCTGGGGCCACCCGAGGTCAAAGGTCAAGTGAGGTCAAATGTCAAATTTTTCTTTTCAGGGACACAATCGATGAAGGGGATGAAGTATTTCTTTTGCAACTGAATGATCCACCCGCGAGCTCTGTGCTTGGGTTTCCAAGCAGTGCTATGATAACGATTGTTGACGACGATGGTAAGTGATACTACTACATGTAGAGTCACAGGACATCAGGTACACTACTAATACATGCCTGGTAAAATTATATATAATTGTGATGTTATTGTTGCATTATAATATTTTAATTTTTATATAGCTTTTTCCATCAAAGTTTTCACCGTTGAATCAAGATTAATATATCCCGTAAAGAGGGTAGGGATTGAATAATAAGGTAAATAATAGGGCAACTATTAAACGGAATAAACCATATTCAGTAGTATGCTAATGTACATGATACGAATATTCAAATTGTTTTATTACAGCCTAGCGCCTAGCCCCTACCTCATCTATCAATGGATGGCGCTACCACTGTGTACTATAGTGCTCAATATGAGCATTTTAAACGAGTTATAAAATGATTACTATAATAATTTTATTAGGGGAAATGGGTTGATATCTTCGTATTTACAGGTGACCCTTATGCTTTTGAGGCACCGCTTTATCAGGTTCCTGAATCTGTGGGAGAAGTAACCGTGAAAATTAGACGGGAAGGAAACACAGATGAGGTGGGATCTGTAGGTATGTAAAGAAATTTTCAAGACGTCAAAGCACTATATTTGGTGGTGAACGTAACGTTTTTCCGTAGTTGTACTATTTAAACCCCATGTGCTCAATATGCTCTGAAACATAACAAATTTAGTTCGTTCCCGTCCTTCCCTCTATCCTCCTCTCTCTCTCTCTCTCTCTCTCTCTCTCTCTCTCTCTCTCTCTCTCTCTCTCTCTCTCTCTCTCTCTCTCTCTCTCTCTCTCTCTCTCTCTCTCTCTCTCTGTCTGTCTGTGTGTTTTTCTCTCCCTGTCTCTGTGTCTCTCCCTGACACTATGTCTCTCTCCCCCTCTCTCTATCTCGCTCTCGCCTTCTCTCTCTGTCTTGGGAAATATAAGGACAGCTTTTGAGGTGTGTGTGTGCGGGGGGGGGTGAAAATGAAATTAGAGAAAGAGGGAGGGATGAAACAGAATGAATAAGAATGTGTAGTTAATTACTCGGGGGGGGGGGGGCACTCCAACTTAGGAGGTGACGTGTATGTAGGGCTGTTAAGACCCCCTTTTTAAGCATCGCTGTCACCCAAAGACCCCATATTTTTCATGAACACATGCTCTGTCACCCAAAGACCCCATATTTTTCCATTTGATCTGTCACCCAAAGACCCTTACAAGTTCAATTTGAACAGCAACTTTCATTTATCACTGATATTGTTACTTATTTTGAAAAACAAACTAGAAATTCGATTTTCGAGGTTTCTGTGGCGCTGTTTCGGCTCTCACCCAAAGATTGCGTTAAAAAAAGATCATGTTCTCACCCAATGACCCCATGTTTTTTTACATTTTGCTCTCACCGAATGCCAAAAATCATGCTCACACCCAATGACCCCATATTTTTTTACAGTTTGCTCTCACCGAATGCCCATTAGTGCGAAAGTGCCAGCCCTACACCTATATCCATTTCAAATTGAAGTGCCTCCCCGGGGTTAAGTATAGGCTTTCGTTGTAATTTGCTGTTAACTTGGTTTTAATCGTAGATGTAACCTCATTCCGAGGAACTGCGGACAGTGACTATGACTTTTATCCAAAAACCGAAACAGTAATGTTCGATGAGGGTATCAGTGAGGTTTCAGTTGATGTAGAGATTAAGCAAGACAGTGAGGTAGAGGATGACGAGTACTTTACACTCCGTTTAAGCAATCCAAATAGAGGCAGTATACAAGGTGACGCAGAAGCAACGATCTTCATTGAAGATGACGATAGTAAGTTTCAATATGTTAATTCAATTTAAAACAATACATTTAAAACAAAAATTAAATGCTCCTCTAGGCATTTCATCAGGTGACCGAAGAAGATACCGATTACTGGTTGTGATATTTTGTGTTATTTTGTAGGGCTTTAGGGTTAACCGTAACGCTCCTATAGGGGGTTTGGTCGGAGGTGTCATTTGTTTTGATACCCAGAGGCCGCTGTTTGGGATTCACCTAGCCTGTGATATTTTGTGGTATATATTTTTAATCCTACAGCCGGCGCACTTCTCTACGCCATGTTATACCGGCTTGGTGCGATGGATGCACATAACCGGATTCGGTTAGTAATACTGAGCAAAGTAAACCCTGTTAGCGCGTGCCGGAGTCGTTGCGATTAGTATTTAAAAGTTATTACAGTTGAAATGGCTCCAAGTAGAGTTTCGGAAACGTGCTGCGAAATAAGAAAAGGGGCGGTAAAGGGCAAACATTCCAAGTTAACAAAACAAATCTAAAAACAGCGGTACTGGGATCTTCATCAGTGTTCGGTCCCCAGTTAGACTCGTTGCTGACTAGAAAATTTTAATTTTACCATAATATTTTTTCAATCTTTACAGTGCAATTCCAATGGGCTGAAGAAACTTACTTCGTTCAGGAGAGTGCAGGGGCTGCTTCGCTTACTTTGAATCGAGTAGGCAACACTGGAGAATCAACAACAGTCGGTAAGACATGAAACAACTCTGTTTCTTTTTATGTCGGTCGATGAACAACCGCCTGATATAATGTCAATATTTCAAACAAGTGTTGTTCTTCTCCTTTTCATCGTCTACGCCTTCTTTTGTGCCAAACGCTCCAACTAATTTCTACCGAACTTGATTGAAAGAATCAATCTGCTAAATGTGATCTCAGACTGTAGGCCTTAAGTTAATGCTGTGTTGTGTTGTGGGGCTTAGGTCAAAGGTCATCATTTGTAAAAAACAGCACATTCGATTCCCAATCAGAGTTGTTTCCAAGTTGCTTACTTATTAGTGACATATTATTGAAACTAGCAGATCACCCGTCTTTCGCGGTTCGTAAATGCATAGAGTTTGGGCTTGATTGTTAATACTTGAACTCTTTGCACGTTAAGTCCATTGGAAGATGAAATTGCTCAACACGTGAGGTGAGTAAGCCCCTCCCCGTTAAGAATAAACGTCCCCGTACAACCATGACAACTGCAGAGTAGGACAAAATAGGATAACGGTAAATCTCCTCCCCGTAGGACTAACAGTATTCTACTGTACGACTACACTGACCGTAAAACGTTTACCCCTATCCTTGTAGGACTGAACAGTATTAAGACCCCTAAGATTTCACGGTAATGCATGTCTCCCAGTAGGACAACATTAAATGACATCTCCCCCTGTAGGACTACACACAAGTTTAAATGTAAATAAGATAATGACCACTACGCTGGCGAAGTTACGTAATAATCGGATTAACTACCATAGTAATAGGTGAAAACAATTTTTGAATATACCGCGCTGCACCAATACGTTCACTCGGTACCTCTGCATTGAACCATATCTTGCTGATAACTTGCACCTGTAAGATTAGTATCTTTGAAAAGACCAGTATTGTATTCAATCTATGATTGTAGACATACACAGCTGATTCTGATATCAAATAATTTTGATTTTTTGAAATTCGCAATGTAATACATATTTTATGGCAAATGATTAAAATTGATTAACTATGGTATCTCGTTTGAAATGCAATTTTATTTGTATTTCCTAGAATGTCCTGGTCTTTACTGTTAAAATTCCCTGGATGGTAATTGGTAAATACCAGTATTTACCGCCCTCGTAACAATAACACATTCATGATAATTATGACTTCTTACATGTAAAATACACACACATTTTAGTCCTATAGAACTATTGGTGTCCGGTTAGGTACCGATAACTCTCAGCATCGCTTCATGGAGATATAATAAATTGTATCAAGCATAATAATTAAGAGTTGCATAGTGTTATTGTTTTTATTTAAATAAAACACAAATGCACTGTATAAATTATCAGGGTACGATAGAAAGTGTCATCGGTACCTCTTTGGGCACCGAAAAAATGTTGTGCCTTTCCAAATTCGAACTAATTTATAAACTTAAATAACCATTAAAGAAATTGAATACATGAATACAAAACCCACCCAAGTCCATGGGAAGTAATTTTGAGAGAAAAACCTGTGTATCATTTTAATTCCTTCAGTTAGATTTACCTGGTCAATATGGTAAGTTTTACGTGCAAATGAGTGGATTAACCTGTATTAGGTATGACGATTAGCATTTCAGGGACTTCGTGGATCGTGGGATTCATTTTAAATGCTGGACTTGGGTGGGTTTTTTAATCATATACAAAGACAACAATGTTGGAATGAGATTACTACTAGTAAGATAATACAAAATAAAGCACACAGGTATGTATATTGTTAATAAGCATTCTGCCATGTAATATAAACCACATACTTTCCTTTATTAAACCCATTTTGTTTTCAAGTCACTCTCCAGCAATGAATGTGTTACAAGTGGACTTTTATACATACTGGATTTCAATCAATGTGTTACAAGACTCAAATCATGGAATTGGGTGGTTCCTTGATACATGCTATTTTTCACATGCTCAATAGACACAGAGGATAAATTTGAGTTGTTCTTTCATCCATATGACAGGCCTATGTATAGCAACAATTTTCCATGCTTAACTCAATTTAGCCAAAGTATGGACTTGGGTGGGTTTTGTATTCATATATTCAATTGAAAACCAAGAAATCAACAGCTACATCGTGATGCATTGGGATTGGGTTAAATCATTACAAAGTTATATTTATCTTTATATTTTTCATGCCTAATAAATGAGTTGCACTGGTAGTTACCTTGATTTTTGTATTTAATTTCAGAAATCCGAGCAGATGATGGTAGTGCAGTGTCTGGCAAAGATTTTTCCTCAGCGACATCTTCCGTTACTTTCTCATCTGGTCAGTCATCAGTTGAGGTTCTCATTTCCATACTTGATGACCAGATTGCCGAGCAGCAAGAGGAGTTCTCTCTGCTTATAGTGCACCCTGACCCATACCGTTTAGGAACACCAACCCGTACCCATGTGATTATAGAGGATAATGAATCGTGTACCCCATCATGTGTAAATGGAGGGGTGTGTTTATTTGGTGCATGTATTTGTCCGC
>NC_092645.1:9068317-9268317 GCF_039555335.1 Amphiura filiformis
GGTGATATCATTTGAAATCAACCGTTATTTCAAAAATGATATATCTTGTTATACTATTTACCAATTTATTCACCCAGCAAACACAAAACCGAATGGTTTTTTTTTTTAATACTTCGCATGCGAGACTTAATGGGATTTTTGGACAACCTATAATAGTGGGGTAATAAATATATCAACACAATTTAGAATTTTCTATTTACTGCCAAATGCTGATAAATAAATTTTTCGGCTTAGGTACATTTAACTATATTACACCGGGCATTTTGTTCATCTGTTCCTTATCAAGTGATAATTTCAACACATTTTAGAAAATGACATTCAGCCAAAGCAGCTACACGTAGGTAATTCAAGTGAGGTAATTACATTAAATATGTGTGTGTTGTGTTGTGTGTCTATTATTTATGGTCTATGATTAATATTTCACTATCAAATTAAACAGAGGCTCCGGAAGATTTTTAATATTGCATGGGGGCCCAACATTTTTGGCCTGCTCCGGAACGCCAAACACTGAAGAGGGTGGATGCGGGAAATTCATACATTTTTACATTAATTCTACCTACATATTTAAAATTATACCTTAAAATTATGAATTTTATCCTTATTTTTTGAATTTTACCTCAGATTATTGGGGGACCAAAATTATTGAGGGGCCAGGCCCCCCCCCCCCCGGTTTCAGAGCCACTGAGAAATAGCAATAGTGATTTTACGTTTAAAATGCACTTTGTTTTTGTATTTCTTAGCATTTTTTTTTTCTGTTAAAATCTCCCGATGGTAATTGGTAAATACCACCCTTGTAACACTGGTACAATCATAACTATATATTAAAGAATTGAAAACCAAGAAATCAATAGCTACATCATGCCTTGGAACATTGCATTGGGATTAGGTAAAATCATTACTATGTTATATTTATCATTTTCTTTTTCATGCGTAATAACGAGTAACACTGATAGTTGGAATATAATCTTATAATCTGTGTATTTAATTTTAGAAATCCGAGTAGATGATGGTAGTGCAGAGTCTGGCAAAGATTTTTCCTTAGCGACATCTTCCGTTACTTTCTCATCTGGTCAGTCATCAGCTGAGGTTCTCATTTCCATACTTGATGACCAGATTACCGAGCAGCAAGAGGAGTTCTCTCTGATGATAGTGCACCCTGATCCACATCGTTTAGGAAAATCATCCCGTACCCATGTGATTATAGAGGATAGTGAAGTTTGTACCCCACCATGTCTAAATGGAGGGATGTGCTCATCTGGTGCATGTATCTGTCCGTATGGATATGATGGGGCTCAATGTGAAATAATTGGAAATCGTAAGTAATTATTCTTCTTCTACTTTATATTTCTTCTTCTTCTTCTTCTTCTTCTTCTTCTTCTTCTTCTTCTTCTTCTTCTTCTTCTTCTTCTTCTTCTTCTTCTTCTTCTTCTTCTTCTTCTTCTTCTTCTTCTTCTTCTTCTTCTTCTTCTTCTTCTTCTTCTTCTTCTTCTTCTTCTTCTTCTTCAGGGCATATGGTCCTGTGTCACAAACTGGGGTACCTTTGTGTTACATAGTATAAAAATGAAATGTTTCAAACATTTTACCTACACGTCTCATTTGAAGTGGTTCATCCTCCTGAGCATTTTGACACCTTTTTTTTTTATGGAAATCGGTTAAATAATGAGAGAGTGCCGGCAAAAACGATCACAAAGTAGGTGGGATTTAATCCCACCTCTTTTTTTCCACATTTACAATCATTCTGAGCAAGTAATAGTCTTTTTAAATGACCATCTGTATTTATTTACTTTGTTTAGACGCCTGGGAGTTCATTTAGACATTTTTTACTAGATTCAAATTTTTAATGGGGGTTTTAGATCAAATTTACGATATGAATCCCTCCCCCTAATCCACTTCCCCCTAATCCACAACCACACTTGGCATATTTCATGGCAATGTCATAAGAAAATAATTAAAATTATTTTAAAACAGGATAAAAACATTAGTAATATAGAATAAATTAGCCTCAATGCTAGATCTAATTGAATCTTCTAAGTGAAGGAATACTCAAGAGACAGTGTTTTGAAATCCAAGCTGCACATTAGGATGGGCCAATAAAACACTTTTTTTCTCGGATCGACTTGGAACTCTCGGAGAATTTTATTGGGGTACATACTAGAATTGTGCTGAAATATCAGTAATATCGGAGCATGTTTCGCCCAGGCAGTAGATTTTCACAAAATCCCTACTTTTTTGCTATTTCTTACTGTATAACTCTATATAGAAAATCAGTAGAAACAACCTGGGAAAAGTAGGCATTCAGATGCCATCCTAACCCATTATTAAACACTTTGGGTAGTTTGTTTGGACCCTCTAGAACAAATAGCAACACATCTCTAATTGGTTACTATTATTTTTGCTAAAGACAAGCATGTAAGTCAAATATTAATGATATTTGAGTTGCTATATTAAGGGGTAGGGGTAGCTTTATGGAGAATTTCCCTAGTTCTACTCAGTCAAATTGACCAAATGTGGTATTATTGCATAGATATGAACTGCAGCATTGCCAAAAATAAATGCTATATGATTTTCGGTTGTCCATGTTTTGACCAGAGGTCCAAAGGTCACGCAGCCTTGAAAATTACTACAAATCAGGCGTCACATGACCCTTTAACCCCTGGTCATGTCAGAGCTGCTCTAAATTCATATCTCATGTATTGTTTGTACGTTTGCAGTTCATAGCTACCCAACAAGACCAAGATTGTGAAATTTGACTCAGTAGAACTGGAGAAATGCTCCATAATGCTACCCCTACCCCTTAATTTAGCAACTCAAATATCATCAATATTTAACTAAATACATGTCTCTAGCAAAAACATTGGTAAACAATTGGAGACTGCTTGCTATTTGGTGATGTTCTGGAGGGTCTAAACAAACTACCAAAATTGTTTAATATTGGCTATGATGTCATCTCAATGCCTCCTTTCCCCAGGTTGTTTCTACTGATTTCTCTAAATAGAGTTATACAGTAAGAAATGGTGAATAAGTAGGGATTTTGTGAAAATCTACTGCCTGGGCGAAACATGCTCCGATTTTACTGATATTTTAGCACAATAGTAGTATATACCCTAGTAAAATTCTCCGAGAGTTCCAAGTCGATCCACCCTACTGCACATGATAATGTAACAAAACCACCTTTTTGGGTACCCCAGTATATGACGCAGGATCATATATATAATTCTCCTTATGCTCTTTAGTCTTCTCCTTTTCCTTTGCCTTCTTCTGCCTTTTCTTTTTTTTTTTTTTTTTCTTTCTTTTTTTTTTGCCTCTAGCTCAAGAATCAAAGTACCCTCAAGGCCCATACTTAGTACAATGATGGCCCATGACCCCTAAAATGTCCTAGGGTAATCTCTACCCCAGATGTCAAGGTTACGGGCCTGAGGGGCCAAAATATAAAAATACAAAACATACGGTTTCTCATCAAATAAAGCAGCCTCAGGGCACTGAGTTGGTAAAATTATAAAATTATAAAATGGGCCCCAGGTCCCCAAATGTTATAATACTTTGGAACAGATTGACAAGATTAGCTCCGAAAATACAAGAGAACAAGGGATCATATGTGGCACACGGTATGTGTCCTCACTTGTAAATGTGCCTATTGCCTATTTTGGCCCCAGATGTTTAAGCCTAGGGGCCCTAAAGGCGCAAATGCTGAAACAAAGGGCCGGCAATTTCTCAGCAAATATAGTAGCTACAGCACTCAGATTTGGTCCACCAACAGGTATTTCGCATTATATTGTTATTGGAATATAAGAGCCCCATATGTCACATATTATGAGCCCCAGGGCACCAAACGCTAAAACATAGGGCCGACCGTTATTTAGTAAATAAAGCAGCGACAATACCCTGTATCCTGATAGCCCTTTTAACATTAAACACATTACGGGTTGTCAGGATGGTTAAGTGTGTCATGGTTTTGTTAGGTGGGGGTGGCCAAAAAATATTTTTTTATTTGTCCTTCACGGCTTTGAAAGAGGAGGTGTGGGCGGGCGGATTTTTTTTTAATCGGATTTGGCGTATTCCTGGACGTAGCTAGAGCTAAAAGCTACAATCATTCATGGTGATTTATAAAAACAACATTTTGTTTCTTTAATATACAAAGTTATAGTTTGTGTTCATTTCATAGTGTTTTAATGATTTCAAAATGGATATAAATCCAATGTATTTTGAACTTAATAATAATAGACTATGACATGAACACAAATTATATCTGGGGGCTTATTGTTTTCAACCATGAACGATCCTAGCATTTAGCTCTAGCTAAGTCCAAAGATACTCCAAATTTGAAAAAAAAAAAAACCATTTTTTATTTATTAAAAAATGGAAAAAAAAAATGGTCAGGCCATAAACTGAGAAGCGGGTGGTGGAGGACAACATTTTTTTGGTCTTTAGTCCATTCTTGTTGTTTTCAGTTACAGCCCTTCGTTTTAAAATATTGTAGGGAGTTAACGGAAAGAGATATATCACTGAAGTTTTGCATATTTATAGGAAATGTAACTTGGAATGATATTACATGGAAAAATGTGATCCGAGTAAAATTTCTAAGAGTAAATTTGTTTATGAACAACATGGATAAAATTGAAATACGGGATATTGATTACGAATATATATTAATTTTGGACTTAAGAACTTTCTGCCCTCAAATTTGATTAAGACACTTTTAATGGCTAAAAATCATCAAAGACTATGAATACTAAAATTCCTAAAAAGTGGACTTAACAATCTCTAACAGTAAATGTATGCTGGAAATGTATGACGCCCTTCCGCACACACACAAACACCCAGAACAAATTGTCCGAAAAGGTCAAGAAATGTGTGCGGTTGTGCGCTTGATGAAAAGAAGGAATTTTTGATTGCAACAGCAAGGTATGCGCGCAGAGTTAGCTGACTATCAATGGAATTCGTTTTAAATTTTGTACACGCGTTCAAAAGCATGTTGTAGCTAGAGATTGTAAATGCTGTGAATCCCTTAGGTGGTGATTATAATGTACACTGTGTTTCACAGATTTGCCAGGAAAAACCAGATATATCGATGAAATTCATTTCATTCAGTATCCCTAACGATCAAATATTCTTATTTGCTTTTTAGTGGAATGTTCTCCTTCATGTGTAAATGGGTTCTGCTCATCATCAGGATTTTGCGTGTGCCGTCCTGGATTTACTGGAGAACAGTGTGAAGACATAGATCCTGATCCAGGTATGACATACGTTTAGTTCCACCAAACCAAACATAAGCCAAAGACAGTGATATAAAGGATACTGCTTATCATTTATTAAATTACTCTGCATCTAAAGATAAGCAAAGTAATGCATAATATCAGTGTAATTCTGCCACAACAAATATAACCCGAAGCCAAAGAGATAGAGATAAAAATTTATCATTTAATTACTTTGCAGCAATTCCATACACTCTCAGCAATACATGGTTCAACTGGTTCTTCATGTGCAGTGGCGACGCAAGGGGTGGTCCAGGGAGTATTTCCCCTCCCCCAAATATTTTTCTTGACCCCTAGTTTGCCTCCCTACTTTTGAGGTAAACCCCCAAAATTACCACTTTTTGTGAATTTCCCCTCCTCCAAATTCACTTTTCCCCATTACCATGAACCCCCATCCTGAAAAAAGTCCTGGCGCCGCCACTGTTCATGTTGTCCTCAATATAGAACCGTCATGGGCTCTTCTCAAGAACTATATCATTGCAGAATAATCTTGAATGGGTTCTGTAGGTCTTTTATGAAACTTCATATATATGTCCATTACGAAAGGTCAAAATGTTCATATAATGGTCAGTATTTCCTCCATGTTACATATACTTTATGTATAATATCATTAGATCTATACAATTAACTTCCAGGACTGTTAAAAGTCGAACATGTAATCTTTTTATAATTTCCCATGAAATTTGTATCATATCACGAATGTCAAAATCCAACATATTTGATATCAGAAGGACATTCCTCGTATTCAGAATGAAATTTGGTGTGAACTGTGTCAAGACATAGATCCTGATCCAGGTATGACATACGTTTAGTTCCACCAAACCAAACATTTAAGCCCAAGACAATTTAAAAAATGATACTGCTTATTATTTATTAAATTACTCTGCATCTAAAGATATGCAAGGTAATGAATACTATCAGTGTAATTCTGCCACAATAAATATATACCGAAGCCACCGAAGTAATCATTTAATTCCATACACTCTCAGCAATACATGGTTAAACTCAGAACCATAAATAATGGTTCTTCATGTTCAGTGGCGGCGCAACGGGGGGGGTGGGGTCGGTCGGTGAAGGGATATTTCCTCCCCAAATATTTTTCTTGACCCCAGTTTGCCTCACAAATTTTTGAGGCAAACACCAAAAATCACCATTTTTTGCGAATTTCCTCCCTCCTCCAAATTCACTTTTCCCCCATGCCCCCCTCCTGAAAAAAGTCCTGGCGCTGCCACTGCATGTTCATGTTGTCCTCAATATAGAACCGCCATAGGTTCTTCTCAAGAACTGTATCATTGAAGAATAATCGTGAATGGGTTCTGTAGGTCTTTTATTAAACTTCATATATATGCTGATTACGAAAGGTCAAAATGTTCATTATGATGGTCGGTTTTTCCTCCATGGTACATATACTTCATGTATAATATCATTTGATTAACTTATTTGATATCAGAAGGACATTCCTCATATTCAGAATAAAATTTGGTGTGTCTGATAAACTATAAGGTCTCACAAAATACTGTGCAAATGTTAATTTTGTTTTTACACAGCAAGGGTTCGTTAAAGCGTGTTGATTAAACTTGTAACTGTTACATCATAACATGTAATTGGTTAAAACGTCACTATCAAGACACATTAATGTGACTTCATTTTCACCTGTGACATGGGTTACATGTCTCTTTTGCTGCATCAAAACGAGTCAAACTCAAGAGAATCCAATCATCGGCAACTTATTTCCGGATTCTGCAAAGCATAAACGATTGTAGTCTCACATCTTCTAGACAAAACCGGGAGACAGAATTTCAATAATTCAGCTTTCATAAGGCATTTTGTTAGTCTAGGTTGAAAACCTAGGTGTCCTTGTTATAATTTGGACCTGCTGAATCCCAAACAGGTGACGAGTAGGTGTTATTTTGAGTCCAGAAATGACCTCATAGGGTTATATTTGGGTAAAAAAGTGCCCGATTTCACTCTTTAGCATATCCAATTATCCGTCTGTGCGAGTACGACCTGTAGTTGTGGAGTTATATGCCAAAATGTCAGAGCTGCTCTCAATTCATACCTCATGTATTGTTTGTACGTTTGCAGTTCATCGCTACCCAACAAGACCAAGATTGTGAAATTTGACTCAGTAGAACTGGAGAAATGCTCCATAATGCTACCCCTACCCCTTAATTTAGCAACTCAAATATCATCAATATTTAACTAAATACATGTCTCTAGCAAAAAACATTGGTAAACAATTGGAGACTGCTTGCTATTTGGTGATGTTCTGGAGGGTCTAAACAAACTACCCAAATTGTTTAATATTGGCTATGATGTCATCTCAATGCCTACTTTCCCAAGGTTGTTTCTACTGATTTCTCTAAATAGAGTTATACAGTAAGAAATGGTGAATAAGTAGGGATTTTGTGAAAATCTACAGCCTGGGCGAAACATGCTCCGATTTTACTGATATTTTAGCACAATAGTAGTATATACCCGAGTAAAATTCTCCGAGAGTTCCAAGTCGATCCACCCTACTGCACATGATAATATAACAAAACTACCTTTTTGGGTACCCCAGTATATGACGCAGGATCACATATATAATTCTCCTTATGCTCTTTAGTCTTCTCCTTTTCCTTTGCCTTCTTCTGCCTTTTCTTTTCTTTTTTTTTTTCGTTTGCCTCTAGCTCAAGAATCAAAAGTACCCTCAAGGCCCATACTTAGTACAATGATGGCCCATGACCCCTAAAAATGTCCTAGGGTAATCTCTACCCCAGATGTCAAAGGTTACTGGCCCGAGGTGCCAAAATATAAAAATACAAAACATACGGTTTCTCATCAAATAAAGCAGCCTCAGGGCACTGAGTTGGTAAAATTATAAAATTATAAAATGGGCCCCAGGGCCCCAAATGTTAAAATACTTGGGAACAGATTGACAAGATTAGCTCCGAAAATACAAGGGAACAAGGGATCATATGTGGCACACGGTATGTGTCCTCACTTATAAATGTGCCTATTGCCTATTTTGGCCCCAGATGTTTAAGGCTAGGGGCCCTAAAGGCCCAAATGCTGAAACAAAGGGCCGGCAATTTCTCAGCAAATAAAGTAGCTACAGCGCTCAGATTTGGTCCACCAACAGGTATTTCGCATTATATTGTTATTGGAATATAAGAGCCCCATATGTCACATATTATGAGCCCCAGGGCACCAAACGCTAAAACATAGGGCCGACCGTTATTTAGTAAATAAAGCAGCGACAATACCCTATATCCTGATAGCCCTTTTAACATTAAACACATTACGGGTTGTCAGGATGGTTAAGTGTGTCATGGTTTGGTTAGGTGGGGTTGGTAGGCTGGGAATCACCTTGACCTGAGCGCAAACAGTACTTAAGGCCAAAAAAATATTTTTTTATTTGTCCTTCACGGCTTTGAAAGAGGAGGTGTGGGCGGGCGGATTTTTTTTAAATCGGATTTGGCGTATTCCTGGACGTAGCTAGAGCTAAAAGCTACAATCATTCATGGTGATTTATAAAAACAACATTTTGTTTCTTTAATATACAAAGTTATAGTTTGTGTTCATTTCATAGTGTTTTAATGATTTCAAAATGGATATAAATCTAATGTATTTTGAACTTAATAATAATAGACTATGACATGAACACAAATTATATCTGGGGGCTTATTGTTTTCAACCATGAACAATCCTAGCATTTAGCTCTAGCTAAGTCCAAAGATACTCCAAATTTGAAAACAAAACAACACATTTTTTTTATTTATTAAAAAAATGAGAAAAAAAATGGTCAGGCCTTAAACTGAGAAGCGGGCGGTGGAGGACAACATTTTTTTGGCCTTTAGTCCATTCTTGTTGTTTTCAGTTACAGCCCTTCGTTTTAAAATATTGTAGGAGTTAACGGAAAGAGATATATCACTGAAGTTTTGCATATTTATAGGAAATGTAACTTAGAATGATATTACATGGAAAAATGTGATCCGAGTAAAATTTCTAAGAGTAAATTTGTTTATGAACAACATGGATAAAATTGAAATACGGGAAATTGATTACGAATATATATTAATTTTGGACTTAAGAACTGTCTGCCCTCAAATTTGATTAAGACACTTTTAATGGCTAAAAATCATCAAAGACTATGAATACTAAAATTCCTAAAAAGTGGACTTAACAATCTCTAACAGTAAATGTATGCTGGAAATGTTTATGACGCCCTTCCGCACACACACAAACACCCAGAACAAATTGTCCGAAAAGGTCAAGAAATGTGTGCGGTTGTGCGCTTGATGAAAAGAAGGAATTTTTGATTGCAACAGCAAGGTATGCGCGCAGAGTTAGCTGACTATCAATGGAATTCGTTTTAAATTTTGTACACGCGTTCAAAAGCATGTTGTAGATAGAGATTGTAAATGCTGTGAATCCCTTAGGTGGTGATTATAATGTTCACTGTGTTTCACAGATTTGCCAGGAAAAACCAGATATATCGATGAAATTCATTTCATTCAGTATCCCTAACGATCAAATATTCTTATTTGTTTTTTAGTGGAATGTTCTCCTTCATGTGTAAATGGGTTCTGCTCATCATCAGGATTTTGCGTGTGCCGTCCTGGATTTACTGGAGAACAGTGTGAAGACATAGATGATCCAGGTATGACATACGTTTAGTTCCACCAAACCAAACATAAGCCAAAGACAATGATATAAAGGATACTGCTTATCAATTATTAAATTACTCTGCATCTAAAGATAAGCAAGGTAATGCCACAACAAATACTTTGCAGCAATTCCATACACTCTCAGCAATACATGGTTCAACTGGTTCTTCATGTTCAGTGGCGACGCAAGGGGTGGGGTGGTCCAGGGAGTATTTCCCCTCCCCAAATATTTTTCTTGCCCCCTAGTTTGCCTCCCACTTTTGAGGTAACCCCCAAAAATTACCACTTTTTGCGAATTTCCCCCTCCTCCAAATTCACTTTTCCCCATTGCCATGAACCCCCACCCTGAAAAAGGTCCTGGCGCCGCCACTGTTCATGTTGTCCTCAATATAGAACCGTCATGGGCTCTTCTCAAGAACTATATCATTGGAGAATCATCGTGAATGGGTTCTGTAGGTCTTTTATTAAACTTCATATATATGCTGATTACGAAAGGTCAAAATGTTTATATGATGGTCGGTTTTTCCTCCATGTTACATATACTTTATGTATAATATCATTAGATCTATACAATTAACTTCCAGGACTGTTAAAAGTCGAACATGTAATCTTTTTATAATTTCCCATGAAATTTGTATCATATCACGAATGTCAAAAATCCATGTGATATCAGAAGGACATTCCTCGTATTCAGAATGAA
The DNA here is from genome assembly GCF_039555335.1 of Amphiura filiformis. Lineage (NCBI taxonomy): Eukaryota > Metazoa > Echinodermata > Ophiuroidea > Amphilepidida > Amphiuridae > Amphiura > Amphiura filiformis. The sequence continues at coordinate 9,078,922 of NC_092645.1, forward strand.
ATTTGGTGTGAACTGTGTCAAGACATAGATCCTGATCCAGGTATGACATACGTTTAGTTCCACCAAACCAAACATTTAAGCCCAAGACAATTTTAAAAAGGATACTGCTTATTATTTATTAAATTACTCTGCATCTAAAGATAAGCAAGGTAATGAATACTATCAGTGTAATTCTGCCACAATAAATATAAACCGAAGCCACCGAAGTAATCATTTAATTCCATACACTCTCAGCAATACATGGTTAAACTCAGAACCATAAATAATGGTTCTTCATGTTCAGTGGCGGCGCAACGGGGGGGTCGGGTCGATGAAGGGATATTTCCCCCCCCAAATATTTTTCTTGACCCCAGTTTGCCTCACAAATGTTTGAGTCAAACACCAAAAATTACCATTTTTTGCGAATTTCCTCCCTCCTCCAAATTCACTTTTCCCCCATGCCCCCCTCCTGAAAAAAATCCTGGCGCTGCCACTGCATGTTCATGTTGTCCTCAATATAGAACCGTCATAGGTTCTTCTCAAGAACTGTATCATTGGAGAATCATTGTGAATGGGTTCTGTAGGTCTTTTATTAAACTTCATATATATGCTGATTACGAAAGGTCAAAATGTTTATATGATGGTCGGTTTTTCCTCCATGTTACATATACTTCATGTATAATATCATTAGATTAACTTATTTGATATCAGAAGGACATCCCTCATATTCAGAATAAAATTTGGTGTGCCTGATAAACTATAAGGTCTCACAAAAATACTGTGCAAATATTAATTTTGTTTTACACAGCAAGGGTTGGTTCAAGCGTGTTGATTAAACGTATAACTGTTAAATCGTAACATGTAATTGGTTAAAACGTCACTATCAAGACACATTAATGTGACTTCATTTTCACCTGTGACATGGGTTACATGTCTCTTTTGCTGCATCAAAACGAGTCAAACTCAAGAGAATCCAATCATCGGCAACTTATTTCCGGATTCTGCAAAGCATAAACGATTGTAGTCTCACATCTTCTAGACAAAACCGGGAGACAGAATTTCAATAATTCAGCTTTCATAAGGCATTTTGTTAGTAGACGTTGAAAACCTATAATTTGGACCTGCTGAATCCCAAACAGGTGACGAGTAGTCGTTATTTTGAGTCCAGAAATGAACTCATAGGGTTATATTTGGGTAAAAAAGTGCCCGATTTCACTCTTTAGCATATCCAATTATCCGTCTGTGCGAGTACGACCTGTAGTTGTGGAGTTATATGCCAAAATGGGCATGATGGGTCGAAGATCAATTTAAATTGTACAGGCGTCAAAAATTAAAGTTGCTCCAAATGTCATGAAACTTGTACTAAATTGTTTGTTAAGCTTTAGGCAGTGAGGAAAAGATGTGTAACAATATCTGAGATGTATATTAAATATGTTGCCTGGCCAAAAAGTTACATGTCTCCCATGGCAATTGTCCTGTAAAATCTGTTTATCAGTTCTACCAACGTAACTATACATCACAGATTTATCTTATTGCCTATCCCCTGCACATGCCAAATATTTGACTTCCCAATTGGTAAACCTCATGGTCTCGATACATTGATGTAAATCATTTCACTCGGTATCCTTTACGATCTAAAAATATTACTCTTTGCATTTTAGAATGCTCTCTTCCATGTATAAATCGAGGGTTCTGCTCACCATCATTGCCACCATTTTGCGTGTGCCCTCCTGGATTTACTGGAGAACTGTGTCAAAACACAGTTCCTGATCAAGGTATGGTATAAGTTTAATTGTACCAAAACAAAACGAAGTAATCTATGTGATAGAAGCTAATTGCTTATTGTTAAATTACTTTGTAATAATACAAACAAAAAAAACCTTCCTGACGAGCTGCGAAGGTTAGAAAAGGTTTCCAGAAAACGTTTGAATGTCGGGTTACATAAAGGTCATATAAAGGGTATAAACGTTTTCATAACATTTAAAAACTTTTGTTGATAACCCAATGCAAATATTCTAACATAATATTTATTAAGTGTTAACAACCATTTGCCATAAAATGTTTGCAAAAATATATTTTACAATAATAAACATTTAAAAAGATATTGCTGTAGTGTTTTTTTAAACAAAACGCTTTTATGTTATTAAAATGTGCCTCCCCAATCGATTGCACAATTTAGAAAATCCCATATAGGAAAATTGCCAAAACACGGCTTATGCCCCCAATCAGAATAGGTGCCCCCCTCCCCCCAATCATGGTCCGTGCCCCCCAATCGGATGACCCCCGCTACGCCACTGCAGTACCGAAAGTCCGAGACGAAGAATATTTTTAACTGACGTTATTTAATTAAATCCCTAGCGAGATGGTATCGAGGTATGGCTTACGTTTGATTTTACCACACCAAACATTACCCCAAGCCAATAATATTTCCTTATTATTAAATTACTTTACAGCAATGCAATAAATGTCTTCCTGAATGAGCCATAAAGACGTAGCTACAAACAGTCTGAGACTAAATTTATTCCAACTGAAGATATTTAGTTAACGTTCCTGCAATCGTTTTTTTTTTTTTTTTAATCAAAAATCAATTCACTTTGGAAAGCTCATTATCAATGGATTTCGTTTATATTTTATATCTCCAAGGTGATAAACATAATGTACTTCATAAATTTGCCAGAAAAACAGAGGCGTTGATGAAAATCATTTCACTCTCTATCCTTAACGATCCAATATTCTTATTTGCATTTTAGTGGAATGTTCCCCTTCATGTGTAAATGGAGGCGTCTGCTCACCATCAGGAGTTTGTCTTTGCCCTCCAGGATTTACAGGAGAACAGTGTCAAGATAATGAAGGTATGGCATAAGTCTAATTCTGCCATAACAAATAAAATGAAGCCAACTATAACATAGAGGCTATTTGCTTTATTACTTTACAGTAAATACTATAATTATCTTCCGACCCGCGTTTCGCGTTTGCTCTCGTGTCGCTAGCTGAGTAACGGGAGCGATTATACCCGTTTAATTCTGTTACTGCATTTTTCATTTCCTTTAAAGGTTGTACATTACTTCCTATTAATGACAACTAATCATATGATTTGAACACGAATACATGTTGGCATAGATGACGCGGATGCATCAAAATATCTAATTATTGCCAATAGCAATGTTTTTGGGGTTGCCATGGTAGCCAACATTTTATGTAAATCTAAATGTTTATATGTTAGAAAATTTGAAGAAAAAACAACGAATTTATGGGGTTTAAGATTGTAGTATGTCATAGCGGTGTTTACACTCAAATATTGAGACAACTAAAGCAAAAACACAAGAGGAATGTATTGTTGTCCTATGAAGGAAATCCCAAGGTTTTGATTATAAGGGGTGTAATGTTTCTCCCATATGATTTATATAGGGAGGGAGAAAACGCCAAAAACTTTTGTTTTAATTCAAGAACCGCAAGACCTATATAAATATAAATATGAATATTGCCTTCCTTGACTCATTTGCTTATGATCTATGTATTGATTTGATGGATTATAAAAAAAGATTCAGATTCAGAAGGGCATTCTTCGTATTCAGATATCAGAAGAGCGTTCTTCGTGTTCAGAATAAAATTTGGTGTGTTCTATGTGCTATTAGGTGCCACACAAAATTATGTGCAAAGGTGGGTGACCGAACCCGTAAGAAAATTTACATTAATAGCATTAGGAAGTATGTTCGTGTACCTTGTTTTGCAACGTTGAAAAATATAATAAATATACATTTACTATGCGTTATAATAAAAGCACGGAGTCAGCTGGTATCTTAATTTGTGACCAGTCCAGGGGCATTACAAGCGGATGGACAGGGTGGACGAAGTCTAGTTCAGAGGCCCCGAGCAAAAGCAAAAATGAATAGGGTTAGGGATATGGCTGATAAAAGAGATGGTAAAAGGACCCCACACTACTCCTTGTCCATGGGCCCGAAGCTCTTGCTACATCCCTGGACCAGTCGTGTTGCTATTTCCTTGAGAACTACCAAAACCTTCTAATCAATACTGTCCACTGTTTTTTGTTTTTTTATGTTTGCAGGATTGTCCGACAGTGCCCAGGGAGTTTTGATCGGTATTGGCTTTTTCGTTCTATTCATAAGTATGATAGCCATAGCCTCATGCATGTTCAGAAACTTTATCCAACAACGCAGATCTGCTTCATCACCAGCATTGCCAGCCACCCCCACTCTAGACACGCTTGATTTGGTAGGTTAACCGTCATTATGTACACTAAAGTCTACTGAATGTCTCGCTGAATGTCCATGTGATGGCAATAAGAAGATATGAGCAAACATACACCCCAGTGGCGTAACCAGGTTTTTGGAGCAGGGTTGAACGCAAACTTGTGAAACTACCGTGGGATTTTTTTCCGACTGAGAAATTGTGAATTGTTGACCCAATTTGTTTTGCTCGGAGCGCTCAAGAATATAAAAGAGGGGTCTAACCAAAACTTACTCCTTTTTTAAACATTTAGGCCTATAGTTATCATAAAGCAACATACCGTAAACGTTCGCCTAATGTCACTTTTATTTTGTGTCTAAGGGAGCCCATAGCGCCTTAAGGCGAACGTTTACGGTAATATGCCATGCAATTTGCCAAAATGTGGTAAATTCTGAACGTAAACAGGCGACAGGGAAGATGCACATCGCACAAATTGTACATTGTTGGCTACATTTTTTAACCAGTGACCATCGTGTGCTGACGACCTAAGATATACCGACGGTCCATGATGAGCGGGGGTGGGGGAGGGTACGACCGCTGCCCCCACTAGCTACCTCACTGATTGATACATCCCACCAAAGTGCTTGAAATAAGCTAATAATCTGTAAGCTCCAATCGGGCCATAGGTTTTGAAATCTACAGTCTCATAAATTTCCTCGGGCAAGAACACAAATTGTAATGTTACATGTACAGGTCCATATTCTGCCACTCATAAACCTCACGACTCACATATCAACAACAAATTATATGCATGGATGCTAAAGTCAGCATCAGCGCAAGTGCATTATTTTGTTTAATTTCTCGAGCAACAAGTAATACGCGTTTATTAACCTATTTCATGCACGAGAAGAAAAAAACATGAATTTTGCTGTTTTTCAAACAAAATTATCACTAAAGATATTGGAAAACAGAACCAAATATAAATGCATCAACCCGCCCAAAAATGAATCAAGCCTACGCGACGCGAACGTGTGTGCAAGCACTGCGCGTAGTACGCGGAGTGCACAATATACACAATCAATGCATGGTTTGGATTTTTCTAACAATTGCTCTGATTGGTTCGCGCTATCTTAGTGTGTATGAAATTGAAATATCCATACCATAATCTGCATTAATTAGTGAACAAAAATGATATCAAAATAAGCATATTACATCATCTCTATCAAAAGTAACGAATGAAAATAGTTTAGACACATAGAATTATTAGTGAATCTAGAAGGAGCGCAGTAAAGTGCTAATCTTAATGATCATTATCAAAAAATCAAGTCAAAAGTATGTATGTCATACATTCTATACAGTACAATTTCTTTTGTTTTCAGGCTTCGTATCCGTATTCAGTTCCGAGATACCCGCAGGTATGTCTTGTTTGTCTGTTTAGTTTTGAGTGTTTAATTTAATTGTTAAAGCCTTAATGTACGATCTTTTTAAATGTTTAGATTTTTCTTTTTTTCCTGCAAAATGATAATACGCAATCATTATGAAAGTTCCCAATACATTTGTACGTGAACATCATAAACTTCACCTCTATCACTCGAAATATCTCCCACTATTTGGATTAGGACGGCGAGTGCGGCCGCAGAGTTAGTCTCCTACGCAGCCAGTTTGGTTACGCTCCTCCACATGTGGAGGGAGCGTAACTAAACTGGCTTTCGTAGAAGACTACGATTTGCGAGTCGTTCTGACATATTATCATAATCTAAAAATTATGATAATATGTCGGACCAACAGAAAATCATCCCGTTTTACTACTAATAGGGCGAATTTGACAGTTTGTTCATAGATTTAAGTAGGAAAAATCGGTCTTGAAAAAGATAAAGGTATATTCTGAAAAAAGATCGTACATTAAGGGTTAAAAGTGGTGCAACTTTTTCTCAAGCGTTTACTTTTAGCTGCACCCCATGTTGGTTTTATATGTGTTATTGTGTTATTATGTGTGTGATTTTGATGGAATTAAATTGAATATGAATATCAACCAAGAAATTTACTGAATGCGGAGAAGCGTTTTGATGCCACGTTAACATGGCAAGAAGCAACATCAATTAACCGGCTCAGCCCTACCGGGCTTGGGTCGATCCTTACATTAAGGAACAACCCCGGGTTTGCGGCCTGATGTTTTTGTTTGTTTGTTTGTTTGTGTTTGATTCCGGCAGCCCGCCCGGGCTTAAAAACATCAAGGCTCCAAGCTGAGGCTGAACACTTCCAGAGCACTTAATTCCAGTTCAAGCCTTTTGCTTGAAACGCAATGTAAACCCACTATTTGCAACACAATTCTAGTTTTAAGAAATGGCATGGTATAAAATGCTTATTTGAGTCAGTTTGAAGTGAATCCAATGATTATATAGTTCACAATGGCCGGTTATCTAAAAATATCTGAAACACTGACTCCGAATGAGTTTAACTTCCATTTTTAAATGCACATTTTGTTGGAAAAAGCTTTTGTATGAAGCTTTCACAAGCTTGACGGCCATTCATTTAATAGCTCGATACCATACTTAACAAGTTGTTATTTTTTGTTTATTTCCTATTTCTGTTGATTTTTTTTTTCAGGACCAAATGATGTTTTGAGCCCAATGAGACAATTTCCGACCTTAGCAGCAATATGTTACACCAATCTTTCCATTTATAGTGGTTTGATTCTTATAATTATAAAAATAATATATCTATAATATTACCTTAATTTGATTACCTCCATAGCTCACAGTCTTGGCTTAATATTAAAATTTGAAACACGTACTATCGTGGTTTGTAATATTCTATTACACTGAACAATTTTGGCAGATAAAGTATTTTAATTAGAGCTAAGGAGGCTTAAATTACCGATGTTTACTATTAATTTCAAATCGTAATAGAAGATCTAAAGATACATGTTTCATGCATGGAAGAAGCTTAATGGAGATTTCAACGCTAAGAGACCGTTCAATATTTACGACAGGGTGAGTGGGAGAAATGCCAACAAATCGACAAAAACTTTCGCCCGTCCCCTTCCATACGCGCAAACTCTTTGTATTCCCCTTGTTTTCCCATTTTCTTCATTTAGAAATATTGAACGGTCCATACGGTAACTTACAAACGTATGCCAACACAATTAAATTGAAAATCTCTCTTTTGATTTTTAATTTGTTTACCTGGTGTACGCTTATAGAAGTAATCTTTGAATGAGAAGCTTAGAATGAGTAAACTTTAAATGAGAAATCGCAATCTGTGAAGTATCTCTCCATTTATCCCTCGTAAGTTATGTCTTTTTAGTATGTTAATTATATTTAAGATTTTTACTAATGTCCTGTCATAATGTAAAAGGCCCTCCGAAATTGAAAAGTTTGGGCTCTGCACAAAACATAGGCCAACAATTCATTATTGGGTAAAACATCGTACAAACATAATGTTTTCCTCGGATTTTTGGTTCAATATGAGAGGAATTCACTATAAGTATTAGGTTTAAGCTCACATTTATATTATAGAATGAATAAAAAGAAATGTCCGTTGGCCTGACACCCCCCCCCCCCGCCCTTCCACTACGTTTGTATATGAATATGAATAGTCAACTACCTTGCCCCTCTACCAGCTCAAATTATTTTGGCGCATATTTTGGCGCATATTTGAGCTTATTTGCATCGGGTACAAATTTGGGTGGTATAACTAAAATTTTTAGGATAAAAGCAGCTGTTTTTGGTTACACAAGTTTTTTGCGACAGGTTTTATACAGTGGTGGCACCAGGATCTTTTAAGATGGGGATTGTGGAGGAAGTGAAACCTGAGCAAAATATGAAATCTGTAGTTTTTGCCATACCAAGTGGGATTTTGGTTGATTGTGGTCCTGATTAGGGGAGTAACCGAGTCCAGTACTCCCTAATGCCGTACGTCCCCATGGCGCTGCCACTGGCTGTATATACTGCAGTATAGCAAACAAAACATAAAGAAAATGTTGCAGAGTATAGCAAAGCAGGGACCATTCTTTTAATTGTCACGATTCAGCCGTAGATGGGGTAAACACTATTAGCTCTGACATGTGATAGTCACGCAGAAATATAAAATTAAAACGAAACCGAAATCATTTGTTTTTAAATGACCAGACTTCTATTTCGGTTTTACTTCTACTTCGTGATTATTGGCAAAAAATAGACAAAACTCAATAAAATACTTAAGAAAATATAAAAGACAATGTATCATGTATAGTAGAGATGTCAGAATTTCAGCTCAGTAAATTAATAGTGGTAACAGGTCAATTTTAAAAATAATAAACCAATTATTGCCTTCTTTGGTCTGATTGGATCAGATCATATCAGTTTGTTCTTCTTTTTGTCTTCTGCTGATTCGTGTCAATTAGAAGAATGGACTATAATAGACTGTTGTCCCTCTATCCCATCATGCACTATTACAGAGTGTTGCTACATACATCATCCTCCAAGTGCAGCGTTCTATTTATTAGATGATACGAAACCAAAAAAGACCTAAATCTAACTGTTTAGACAATTAATAGGCCTAGTGGCGCAAATGACCTGACACGCAGATGTCCTTACTGTCGGCTTACTTTACTTTACTTACTTTACGCAGATTGATGTTACGATGCGGATTCGGTATGCCCATATCAATACAACCCTTGGTAATCGGTTTCACACGATCTACGTTGATATTCTACGTCATACTCATTGCAATAGTGCATGCCGGGATATAGGAAAAACATGTCTATAGCGTAGAATTAGGCACTATACGACATAAATAAAAGTGTAGTATACAAACATTGTAATAACTGGTGGTGATGTCATTAGTATTGTAAATATACATTCATGGTGTCCCAGAACAGGATAATTTACCCTGTTTTGAAATGTTTAAATAATGTTTATTTTACATATATGTCGCCTATTTCTCTATCTTAATTTGAGTTGGCGTGACATTATTTGGTGTTTGTATTGAAAATTGATGAAATATGAAGTTGAATTAATATTGACCCTATACAGGGTGTCCCAGAAAAAATTACCGGGCGAATATATTTGGACGTAAGTCGATCAATAGACATCCAAATCCAAAAATCTAAACATCAGCGTGTAGCCCATCTTGTTCTACATCTTATACGTCAATTTTACTGGAATAGGTTTACTGATTGCGAAGAAATAAGGGATTACGTAACGCATGCGTCAATTCACTTCATTCCAAGTTTGAAAGAAAGATCATTCAACACAATGCGCACTGGTTAACTGTCAATGGGCTTCATAATTTGTTCCACGCAATCATTTTCGTTCTTTTTAAACAATAATGTTTCTTGCAAAACATTCAATTAGGTTTTGTTTAAATTTGAAAACGTTACACCTGCACGATATTGAAAATGAAAGCTTGCATGTAAGATGATGCTCGCTACTTGTAAATATCTTTTTTCGTTAATGTTGATATAAATGTTGCAAAAAGAATTATTGCATAAAGAATTCCAGCTGGATTAAAATTTTCTCTCACACATTAATGTTTTTGGAATATTTCCAAGAAATTGTAATGCAAAGTTTAAACTTTTAAAACTTCAACATAAATGTTGCGAGGTATCAAATATCACATGTAAAGTTGTAAGCACTTGATAATTGTCACTCTTGGCTCAAATGTTCTTTGGAAAGTCAAAATGTAACATAATTGCACAATCTAAAGAAGTTGGAAAGCTTGCAATGGCAGAAATCTAAGTTTTCTCGGAAAAACTGCTATTCATCTTCAGTGAAAGCATGAATAACATAACACCGTCGGATTACGAAATAGATAATGTGGACTAAATTTAATGAGATACACACACTTTAGGAAGCGGTGAGCTAGTATGAAAGAAGCGCCTGTTGAACAAACTTGGAATGAACTGCATTGATGCGCGTATTATGTAATCGTTAATTTCTTTGCAACCAGTGAACCGAATCAAATTAAATTTTCGTATGTAATGCACAATACAATAGGCTATGCGCTACATTTTTAATATTTTGATTCTGATGTGTATTTCTCGACTTACGGTCAATTTTATTCACTCGGTAATTTTTTCTGGGACACCCTGTAATACTAATTTAGTGTCATCTTCTGACTACTATTAAAAGAACAGAGGTTTTCACGACGGAAATTAATAATAAGTAACAAGGTAATCACCTTCGAATTGGATAGGTTGACGAGCTTTCGATAGGCGTGGTTCTGAAGTAGGAAAGAAAGCATCGATATGAATAATAGTTGTCGGACAATGTCATCTTCTGAATGCTTGACAATTATGTGCTCTGATTGGCCGCAAGAAATGTGATCAGATTGGCTAACTGAGTTGCACTCTGATTGGTTAAGTTGAGCGTCTCTCTTTAGCGCCACAGCGCAGGATAGAAGTTCGATCTAAAAACAATATGATCAATATAGATATGACATTTATGCCCCTAAATGGGAAATAATATTATTTATATGTATTGACATGTACTAAAAAGTTCTGGGACACCATGTGTAATGCCTATAATGAATATAGCGTAGCATAGTAAATTCTTTGTATCAAAATGCATCATTATTATTAATGGAAAGACTTAAAAAGGAAACTTTACACTTGTTTGGTTTGGCTTGCCAAGGATATACAATTAATATGGTCAATGTAAAATGAATTTGAGGATCAAAGCTTACGTTCGAGATTTAGTAGCTTTAATTTTTTTATAAACTGGGGTGAATGTTGTTGTAAAATCCGCGAAGTGTAGCAAAAGTGGTGTCTTTTCGTGGAACTGGCACTTTTAAGCTAAGGACAAATATGACATTTAATTGGACAAAGTTTTATACTCAAATATGAGCTTATAATGTACTAGAATAACATGGGGGTATATATTTGTATGGATCACCCTCCTCGAATGTTGGATAGTGCAAGGATACAATCTCTCCATCCACCGCTACTTACGCCTCCATCCACCGCTACTTACGCCTATGTCGAAGTTACGACAAATTAATATAACGACTCACGGGTTACGACTGTTTCAGGTCGTATCACAAAATGATCCTATAGTATCGTAACAAACGTATGGATGAGGGACAAAACGTTAATAGTACCGGCATTTAATCCCCGGGCATTAATCCACTTTAAAATTAAGTTTTAGCTATGTGTGGCCTTTGTCATGTTTATGACCTATATATTTCTGCAAACCTTATACAACACACTTTTGTTTATTAAAACGTTTAATATTTTTATATCATTTGGAACCATTTGCCTGCCAAACAATTGTGAAAAGTTTCTTCTTTATTGAGGATTTAAGGTTAAGTAATTTGAAAACATTGTGTATTCTATTTCTGGGGCATAAGTTGTTTGGGATGCCAAACGGTCGAGTGCTGGTATCTGGGATTTCAGCTATCAGTAGAGGGGCCAGCCCCATGACATTTTCGTGTCGTTAAACAAATGTTTCAAATGGATAAATCACATTTATCTAAATGTTCAGTGTCTGGAGATTTTTTTCTGCCATGTCGGTAAATTTGCAGCTCATGTGCTTTATTCCGTTTCCATGGCAGCGGTCACGCTATTAAAGGATTTTTGTCATATTTTAGGCCTATATATATTTTAGGCCTAAATATGTCAGGTTTTAATTTGCTAAATCTGTTAAACTTAATGGGGCAGAAACTTCATATTTGGTTGTAGAACACATAAATATTTAATATCTATAAACAAAATCATCACTTAATTCAATAATTATATTTGATTTATGGGTGAAATTACATTTTTTGTGTTTTTTGTGTAGTTTTGATCCAAAAAAGATAATTGTTACATGAGATTTTTTTAATGACTTACACATCATTGAAACTGATCATTTGTTAAGGTGGATGTTTTGTTTTAAAAAAAAGTATCACAACATTTTTTGTGACCTATGGCAATTTGTTTGCATTACGGTCATTTACACCAATTTTTGTCGATTTTACAGTCGATATGTGCTACTTTTTATTTGATTAAAAATTAGCATAAATGGCCGTTGCCATGGAAGCTGCCTTCTATTATAATTCTCTTAATAGCTTAAAATTAATGAATACCTGTATATCAATAATATGAAGCTTTGGTTTTTAATACAATCTTGAAAAGGGTCCATTTTTGGCCAAAATTACCAAATCACTAAAAAACGTGAAGTTTATGCCTATACTTATGAATTTTAACTTTTGGATCCAAAACATTTTCAAAAAAAAATCCAATGAAAAAAATACTTTTTTTTTTGTAAAAAGTGCATAAAAATCACCAAAAAATGAATTTTCACCAATAAATCATATATTTTGAAATAAGTGATGATTTTGTTCATAGGTATATCAATGTGGCATGTGTTCTGCACACCAAATGTGAAGTTTTTACTCAATTTAGTTTTAAAGCTATTGCTAGTTAAAATGTGACATTTTGGGGTAAAAAATTACAAAAATTCTTTAATAGCGTAAATAGTTGCGGCCGCGCGTGTTACGAATTTGCCAACATGGCAGAAAAGATCATTGCCCATGGACAAATTACTTATCCTACCAACATTTCAAATGTTTTAACAATGGGCTATTCCAGTTGAAATACATACACCACTGTGAAAATATGACCTTAATCTTCCACACAGGGAGTGTGAATTTCAAATTGGTGACTCCATTTAAAATCTTAAGGAAGATTAAGGTCATGCCTACCATTGGTGGATTTAAAGATGTGGAACAGCCCAATGTATGTGGAATAGTGGTCGAGGTACCAGTGATATCAGAGTAAGCCAAAAAAGGTCAGAAGAATGCCGAATAAAAATGGCCATAGTTTTAGACGGGTAGGCGGGGAACCTAGTCAATTTTAGAAAATATTTATAGAGACAACCCTTTTTTGGCCTATCTGCTTATCAATCGTAATCGAAGTTTGGAGATCTTTAACGCGCATATGATGATATCATGAACCTGTACTCGGATTGCGACTCGAACGTTTGGTAATCTCAACAATTTCTGTCTGTAAAGTGTTATTTTCATAGCATTCATAGCATTCATTAGTTCAATTGAAACTCTTTCTTATTTTATTTTTTCCTAAGCAAAAGAAGTGTTCAATGAAATATCATTCGTTGAATGTATACAGTATACCAGGAATTATTTTTCTGAGCAAAGTTTTTGCTCGCTCAAGTTAGTCGACCAGGTTTTTCTTCTGTTCGAAAAATTTACAAATAGGCCTAAGCTGATGGAAATCTGAACAGATTTTCTATGTAGTCTCACCCTATTCTCTACTGTTTTTAGAGTACCCTGTGGACATGCCCTTGCAAGCACCTTGCACATTCAGTGGTGACATAGGTGCGTATTTCGCTAGCCACAGCATCGAATAGCGCGCGGGGATATGCACCTATATCAGACAGTACTTATACACAGATTTGTATTGTGTCAAATATGTCTGCTCTGAAAATGAACGAAATTATCTGTTAATACTTCAAACAAAATACTGAGTTTAGTGCAGTTCCAATATACATATATAATATGTTGCCATGAAAATAACACTGAATAGGATAACAAATATATAATATAAATATTATACATGCGTAAACAATATATCTGCATTAAGAAACAACTGTATAACATTTTTATGTAACCAATTATTATGCAATTTTAGGCTATTAACACAAGTTTATTTCCTGTGGGTGACCTAATAAACAAAATGCAAATACTTAGTGCAGTTCCCAAATAAATATTATACGGTCACCTTGAAAATACCACTGAATAGGATAACAAGTATAAGGGCGCACCATTAGATTTCCAGGGGGAGCATGGGAGTTTTTTGAAAAAAAAAAAAAACTTCGCCCACTAGTGAGACAAGTGAGAATCCCATGCCCCCCTGAGAATCTAATGGTGCGTCCCTAATGCGTAAACAATATGTCTGTATTGGGAAACAGCGGCCTTGTAATATTCATATGGCCATGTGTCACAAGTTGGGACCCTCTTTCGTGACATGCTATTTTCATAGCTGAAAACTTCAACGTTGAGTAAATTGTTATACCATCATGTACCAATTACTGAAGTCAATATTCAGGGTGTACTAGAAGATACACAGGGTGTAAAAATAAACTTTTTAATGTATGGGAAATTAATTAGTGCTAATTAGCTGTATAAATATTTTTAAGTAACTGGTTTCAGTCATAAATAATCATTCTAAATCAAAAATAGAAGCCTATGGGAAAAGGCATGGACGCACCTGCAAACGTGCTCGTTAGTCTAATTAATTAGATGAAATTACACAAAGTACATAATTATTTAGTTTCTACAATTAACTGACATCAATTGGTACTAAATAATCATGGATTTTAGTTTTCAACTCAACATAAAAGCAGAAAAAGTATGTCATGAAATAATTGTTTGTGAACTTTTTTCATAGACTTTCTATGGTACCATGTCCGCACATCATCCACACTGCAAACTCGTTAGCTAAATTGATCATAAAATTAATTACAATCAATAGAAAATTAAGAGCAAAGAACTATGCTTTAAATAAACAAGATCAAGATGAAATTACACAAAGTACATAATTATTTAGTTTCTACAATTAACTGACATCAATTGGTACTAAATAATCATGGATTTTAGTTTTCAACTCAACATAAAAGCAGAAAAAGTATGTCATGAAATAATTGTTTGTGAACTTTTTTCATAGACTTTCTATGGTACCATGTCCGCACATCATCCACACTGCAAACTCGTTAGCTAAATTGATCATAAAATTAATTACAATCAATAGAAAATTAAGAGCAAAGAACTATGCTTTAAATAAACAAGATCATCATGAAGGTTGCAAGTATACATCTTCATTTTGAAAATATCATTATCATTTCATTTTTTTCAAGACAAAAGTCACGCCTCCACCCTGTTAAGGGTCCCAATATAAGACACACGGCCATGTAGGTGCGTGTACACATAGGGGTGTGTGGGGGTGTTTATTGGCTCGTATATGCTTTCAACTTGTATGTGTGTACCGTAAAAACTCGATAGTTAAAGCATAATGTGCTTTATACTATCGAGCGCTTTTAAAACATGCAAACATGAAAAGCACCATCCACAAAAGTGTAAAGGGTTTGAGCAAATCATCGATACACACAGTTATATACGAACAAGTAAACCTGCAAATGTGTGTCTCAACCTTAGCTCAGTTGGCAAAGCGCCGTACAATTTCATGTTTTCAAAAGCTCTTGATAGTAAGCACATTATGCTAACTATCGGGTTTTTACGGTATATTGTGTGTATCATAAGTTTGCAATTTATAGCAACATTATGCCTGAAGTTAGAAATATTTATTGCCAACCCAGTCAGAGTAGGCTAGATTTCTGAGGAAAGCACGTTTTTCTGATATGGCAATTTAGTTCAGCTGATTTCGTTAATTTTGTTTGTGGGTTAAGGTATCGTCATGAGTAACCAAAATAATGGGTTTAATTGTTATGTTTAAACAGTTTTTATTATACTTTTGTTTAAACCAATTAGTGGAGTAAACAGATTGACAGCCTTTCTAGTATCACCCTTTTGACCATTTATAATCTTAATTTAGTATGTCAGTCTTAATAGTATTGGCAACTTTTCAAAAACAATCAAAAATCTCAATTCCTTTTTTAATTATGAATTTTGTTGACATTTAGCAAAAATTAACAAAATTGTCAAATTATTGTGATTTTCGATCTTTGCTCAATTTTGACATACTTTTGTTTTAATGGTATTTTTAGGATATTAATGTAAAAGAACAGTGTTCCGTAGACTAATTGAACGAAAACCCATTAAAATGTGCGTTCATTGGTCTCTTATAGCTGTTTTTATTCAAATTCCCCCTCCCCACATTTTCCGGAAAATAATGAAGATTTCCAGAAACTAATAATTAGAATATCTCGACAACGGAAAAAGATATGAATGTGAAACAAAGACCAAAAGATGTATTTTAACCTGTTTAATACGTTCATACAAAAATCATTTTCGTACTCAGATGCACGTTTTGCATCTAAACTCTTTATATAAAAAAAAATTAGAAAATTATAGATTGATTTTGATAGAATTCATTGATGTGATTTGCATGTAAATTGCATGTAAATAAATTGCCTATCATGCCCACGGGAAACAAACTTGTGTTTAGCATTAGAACGATATATATATTTGAATATAGGGAACAGTAATTATTAACGGTGTAAGCAGTGTACACAAAATAGTTAAAGTTTAATTGTAGTTTAAACATTTTCCATGTAATCAGAGTCAGATTTCAAACTGTTTTATCGTGCACCATAAGAGTTAATTCCTTCTTTAATCATCGAACCATTTGTGTGAAGATCTATTTTATGGTTTGATTAAGGGATCTGGAATGAGCGTTTTGAGCGTTTCGACAGTATTTATTGTGGGACATGAGAGCACATCAGACACATCGAATTGCATTCTGAATACGAAGAATGTCTTTCTGATATCAAATAATTTTCATTTTTTGAAATTCACGATATAATACAAATTTTATGACAAATTATTAAAATTTGATATTTTTCACATTTTTGATATATAGCAGTCCTCGAAGTAAATTTGATAAATCTAATGATATAGTTTTAAAGTGTATGTAGCTGGGAGGAAAAGCAGACGATCAATTGAAAATTTTGACCTTTCATATTAAAGATATTGATTTTTTTCCAAAAAGACCTAATTTTTTTTTTTTTTTTTTTTTAAAAAAATCGATATCTTCAATACGAAAGGTCAAAATTTTCAATTGATCAACGGCTTTTCATCCCACCTACATACACTTTAAGTATAAATCATCAGATTTATAAAGTTTACTTCGAGTACTATTAAATATCAAAAATATCAATTTTTAGTGATTTGCCATAAAATGTATATTACAGTGCGAATTTCAAAAAATCAAAATTATTTGATATCAGAATGACATTCTTCGTATTCAGAATGCAATTCGATATGTCTGATATGCTCTAATGTCCCACAATAAATACTGTCCAAACGTTCATACCCCACCCCTTAAGAGAGATGCTCAGGTGAATTTGAAGCATTTGTGAAATCTGACTCCGATCATGTAAAGTAGTGAGGCGAAATCCTGTAGATTTTTGTTTCAGTATACCGTATGGGGTGTTACCTAAACACTATAAAAAAATGCAAGTGCTAAAAATGCAACTTCTATATTTTGAATTTACTCCAGTTTCTTTTACGAAAGAATCTACCTTTTCATTCACAATTCCTATGTAATTCCGTCACTTAAAAATTTAAAACTAAAAACACCGCAAATTTATGTTTTGCTTCCTCGTTTTTGCCAGACTCTCATTGATTCACCACTCATAATATATTAGCGACTCGGTTGGTGAATGTAAAACAACACAAATTTTTCTGAATTAAAACAAACTTCAGTTAGAAACAGAGGATGATTTAAGGAAGCCCCATCATGCACTGTAAAAGTGTTATCACTAGAGTTTCAGCTGCCACTTTACTTTTCAAATCCCATTGAACTCTGTGCAAAAGATGTTGTTTTAGAATTGCCCGTGTGTCATTATTACTTGGTCGATTTCAGATCTAAAGTGATGTATGCATGAAGGATTATTTACACCTTCTGTAGATAACATAAAATGTGAAATCGACCAACTTTTTGAAGGTGTTTTTACTGTAAATATATCTGTCCAAATTCAAATTTAACCATGCACGTGTGTATGCAGTGGGCGGGCAGTGGTGTCATGTTCACTCACACAGCTGTGCTAACCGCAAGACTTGCTGGGAAGTGCTTAAATCATCCTCTGAGTTAGAAATAACATTATATACAGCAGTAAAATGATTTTCAAATAAACTACAAATTAAACCGTATTCATAAGTTTCCCATCCCGCGATTCTTACATTTGAAATATTAAAGGTTTTATTGTTGCAAACAGATAGGAAGAGGTATTGTTGACAACAGAATAAACCATAAATTTTGTATAATGTCTATGGGAGAATCACACATTTTCAACTCGCGGAAAAAAAATCTACTTTTATCCATCGCGGGAATGAAACCTTTGGAACAGAAATCTACGGGGATATTCACCAATATCGTATACAGTATTTATTCATTTTATGTAACATACCGTAACATGTAAGCGTACAACCTATTATAGCATATATGATTGCCCATTAATGCTGATGTTGTTTTATCCAGATTACTAATGTAATGTTACACCATTTGTTATTATTATTAGGTAGTATTCATAAATACCTTGGTTGAAAGACATGGGGGAGACTAAATAAATTTGAATCAAAAGATCACCTTGATTTTAATTAAATGGATGTAAATATTGCTTTTAAATAGCGGGTAATTTGTACATACTAAAAAGGCAATCATTTTCGTGTCATGTTTAAAAACAAAATTCACCCTGACATGTAATATACACATTAGTGTAAAACCTCAACATTTTAGACCGTAAAAATGGATTAAAAAATGTTTTAAGACCGTGTAAAGTGGGGGGGGGGGGCAAAATAGTTTACATTAAATTTCCAAATCTTTCAACACCCAAGAAACTATTTATGGATACTCCATATGAAATGCAATACACAATAAGTTACTTTAGAAACATTGACTAATTGTCATGAAACTTAAAAGGTCTAATAGCGTGTTATTCCCTTACCAATAACTTGTTTCAGAAAATCTGAATATATTTTTAAGAAACATCATCTCAAAAAGTAGATGTTTCACTTTCGGCTTTTTCAGATTACTTACATTGATTTCCACACAACATAAGTTTGTGCAACGAGCATTTTTTTATTTACCAAATATTTGGTTTGTCATTCATCATGTCATATCTCCGGGATTACTGAATAGATTTCTACCAGCAATGCCTTAAATTAATGAAAAGAATAACGCAAAAATTGTCTAATTTGTATAGTAGGTTATTTCAACACATTTTGAGCAAGTTTGAAAATGTCTTATCTCTGTAGACAGAGTTATTTCCCAGATACCAAGAGCATCTATGGGCTAGTTTGTTTACTATGAAGAGTAACGTAGTCACATTATGACAATAGATCAATTGAAGCAGACATCGTGTGGTTTGTGTAAAACGCCTAAACTAGCTTTTATACTGTTTAATCAAAATTTTAAAACTGTGCCGTATTGGAATAAATGTTTTTTAAAAGATGCACTGTCTAATCCTGCACATTATGACACAACATTGAATCCAATGTGACATTCAGAAGTAAAGTTACAAGCAATTGAATAGACGAAGGTCCAGTTTTAAAAGTTATGCAAAGAAATGTTTTGTAATTTTAGGGTATTTTTAACCCTTTAGCATCCATGCGTGGTAGCATTATTAGCGCGTGCTTACATCTTACACGAAGTAATGGCATGAAATATCTCTTCACCATTACTTTTGTTTACATGATAATAGAAAATATCTTTGTTACATTAAACTGAATAAATATTGTATTGATGAAAAAGAAACAATATATTTGTTCAATGAGTATTATTATTTTAATTTATATTAGAGTGTTTTCCTAATTGATAATGGACAAAATGGTTAAATTAATAACTGAATTTATTTTTTGAAATTCACAATCCGCCTATAAAAGATTTAGCTAGTCTTTCACAGAGTGAGTATGGGATTCAAACATAATAGCAAAGTGGGTAACTTCCATTTGATATACAGGGGGAGTATGGGCTTTAAAATGATAAGCCTTATCCAATTATATTTGACAAAACATTCTCTCTGTGACAGACTGTTCTGCTCGGATAGCATAGTTTGCATAGTATTTTTTCTGGGACATGAGAGCACATCAGACATATATAGAATTGCATTCTGAATACGAGGAATGTCCTGATGATACCAAATAATTTTAATTTTTTGAAATTCGCGATGTAATACAAATTTTATGGCAAATTATTAAAAGTTTTTTATTTTTGATATTTAACAGTCTTCAAAGTTAATTAATCTAATGATATATACTTAAAGTGTATGTAGGGAGGAAAATCCGATGATCATTTAAACCATTCGTATTGAAGGTACACACAAAAATGTGTATCTTCAATACGAAAGGTCACATTTCTTAAATGATCGTCGGCTTTTCCTCCCAGCTACATATACTTTAAGTAAATATCATTAGATTTATTAATTAAGTTTACTTCGAGGACTGTTGAATATCAAAAATATCAATTTTTAATAATTTGTCACAAAATTTGCCTCAAAGTTGTAAATGTACTTACAAAAAAAAACATGATTTTAGCGAGGAGTGTTCTTGTCAACTCGATATCACGTCAGTGACGGTCCCTTCATTAGCTTTCAATGTTGTGGGCATTTCAAAATGACTTTACCATGTTTATTGGTACAAATACACGCAAAGCACGGACAAATTTGCAACATCAATGCTTAAGGGGGTACTACACCCCTCGATAAATTTGAGTCTATTTTTGCATTTTTCTCAAAAACTAATAACACAATGGTAACGAAAGTTATACATATTTTAGGGGCAAGGAATCCAGTTACTACGCTGGAATTTCAGTGACCCAAGACAAGCGATTCGTTATTTATGATAAGAAATAAGGTACCGCTAGGATGTACCTCATTTCCTATCATATATAATGAACCGCTTGTCTTGATTTACTGTAATTTCAGTGTAGTAATTGGATTCCTTGCTAATATACATAACTTTTGTTACCAGTGTGTTATTATTTTTGAAAAAATGCAAAAGAAGTCACAAATTTACCACAGGGGTGTAGTACCCCCTTAAATGTGTCAAAATTATGTAAATTTTGGACTAAAGTAAGAACCACTTCACCGATTTGCCCAGTTTTATTAGTATGGGATGTCGATACTGTTGTTCCCCCTTCGCGACCCCGACTAGCTACCAGGGCCGGATATACCTTTTTGGAGGCCCTGGGCCAGGTCAAAATTTGGAGGCCCCCAAACTCCCGTGAGGAAGGCATGTGCACTCAAGCGGCCATGTTTTGGTTTACAAATATAGGGGGCCTAGATAAGATCGGCTTCACTAAAACATTGCAAAGAAATATAATTGTCACTCAAAGAGCATATTTCTCACGTCTTCAGTAAGATTCTCATTCACTCAATTTCAATTCTCAGCATATATGCTATTCTCTTTCCATCCATCCCTTTTACTCACTGTCTGATCCTGTACCACATTATCTGATTGTTCTTGCCCTGATGTATTCCCATTCATCGGGCCACCAGATGTGGAATACAGTACATTATCAGACCAGCCTTCCCTCTCGTTGTTTCCTACAGAAGGTGGTCCTGCTTCTTGGGCTGTATTATTCAAATCCGCATAGGCATAGAGATGAACGGATGGCTGTCGATTTTGAGGTACACTTCCTTTTACATCGGCATATGCATAAGGCATATCTGACACAGATGACTGACTACTGACATCATTTCTAAATACTGAATTGCCTTTCCCAACATTGACACATGCGTACTGGATGCCTGCATCAGATTCCGCACCAATTGGAGGCGCTTTCACATTTGGACTTGTCTTCGTAGTGACGTCAGCGTAATCGTAATGAGTTTGTGGTGATGTGTTTACTTTTCTGGTAGAAGTATCAATGTCGACGCATGCGTACTGAGGATCAGGTGCAACCTCCGCACCAATTACAGGTGCTTTCACATTTGGACATGTCTTCGTAGTGACCTCAGCGTAATCGTAAGGAGCTTGTGGTGATGCGTTTTTTTTCTGCTAGATGTATCAATGCCAACGCATGCGTACTGAAGGTCTGGTGCAACTTCCGCACCAGACGCTTTCATATTTGGATGTATTTTCTTCGAGTCGGCGTAATCGTAAGAAGCTTGTGCCGATGTGTTACCTTTTCTACCGGATGGATCGCCGTCAGTCATTACTGAAGCTTTCCCTGAGCAGACAATACCAGTATCGGCATAGATATGTTGAGACTGTATTCTATCATTTGTACTTCCATTTTGCTTGGTATTTTGAACAGTTTCTTTAACTTCAGCGTATTCATGCCGTATGTCAGATACAGAATTCTTGTTGAGAGCTGCAGAGTTCCCTGAATTGTGATGAACATTGGCATACGATTCGCCTTTAGTTAGCGAAGAATTTGTACTATTTGCATTGTCTTTGGTTGACGTGGTTTGGCGACATTTTCTGGTGAGATAAAAACAAATGAGTAATGTAAATTCACTTAATTGCCCAAATGCTTAATTACATATTTATAGCATAATTATATTCTTTACAACAAAGTGAAGATCAGGATTAAATAATTCTAATAATTATAAACTTGGCGAAATAGTGTATAATGAATGTAGCACTGAACGAATTACATTTCACGATCTTCATATGTGATGCGATCAAGCAGAATCAGTCGGAACTCGGAAATATTAAATTTTCAGATTCTTATAGGCTACTAAAAAGCATTTACAAAGCTGCTTTTGCAGAAAAACCCATTGAAATTGGACAACCAGTTCCAAAGATATTAGCAATTAAAGTGTTTCCAAAACAAGAGGAAACAAAAGGAAATATTCGCTTTGTTTGGCTATATCTCAAAATCAATATTGCCGAGTTCCGACTGATTTTGCTTGATCGCGTCACATATAAGCAACTATCGGTGGGGAACTGCTCCAAAACCTGTGATAAATGTGTGTTAAATCTGCTATCCCTATGTCATTGTCAGACACTTTGGCGCAGTCGCAAAAATGTGTTACTTTTTCGTACTGCTTAACTTCAATTCCTATTTTCTGATATATATTCACGTATTCATTCAATCAAATAAGCCTTTGTGTGTGGACACCGAGTTTCATCATTTAATGTAACGCAGATGTGCACATCGTTAGAAAACAACATTACTGCGCATTTCAGAGCTTTGAAGTGCGCAGTAACGATATCCGCAGATGCGTGACGTCATCTATCGAAAAGGCTTATACTTTGATCAGCTCGTAATCGACGGGCCTTATAACATCGCGGATTAATATCTTGTGACATCTCGCCAGAAGCATCCCGAATTATTAATTTGAAGTCCTATACTTTGTCTAGTTTCTTTAATAAAAAAAAAAAAGGTCAACTAATAGCACTCTTAGCGTGGGTCTACTTTTCGGCGTAGTGGTAAAAGCCTAACATTCCCCGCCTATTACGAGCTGATCAAACTATATGGGATTTACCGAAGGTGCATTGTAAATTTACAACGTTTGCACTATCGAGGTATAAAACAGTTTATTCTTAGCTGTTTCGCTTCTCATTGCTGCAGACATTATGTGAGGCGATCAAGCAAAATCAGCCGGAATAGGCTTAGGATAGTAAAACACATTTACAAAGCTGTATTTTTCAGAAAACTCCATTGAAATTTAAAGAACCAGTTCCAAAGACATGAGCAATTAAATAGTTTCCAAAACAACAGGAAAGAAAAGGAAATATTTCCTTTGTTTCGCTATAGTTGCTTGATCGCGTCTATTATTTTGATTGGTTAAATAGACGTATGAGGCAACCGATTACAGAAGCAGAAATCGGAGTGTAATGTGGGTGCTTAAAGGGCAGGTCTATTGCAAAAACAACATCATATCATTGGCAAGCTAATATTGTAAGTACAATGACAATGACTCCTTTTTTGAGAAAATAAGACGTTAAAAAATTGATATTTCGCAAAAACCAACTTAAGCGATGAGTTCCTTCGAACGAGACAGATTTGGCCTAGAAAAACGGTGACGTCATGAAATGAGATGTGCCCGCTTTGAGAAAAGGGACTATAAACGCTCTCAATGGACAGAACGTATACTGTTGTTGTTCACAGAAAATAAACTCTAACAAGTAATACAAATTTAATGGTTTTTAAACATATGGATAAAATCAGCCGCTTCTTTTTTATATATTAGTAAATTTTAATATTACATTTCATATGTATATCAATATCATGAGAAATATTAGGCCTAAAAAATAAATAAATAATTTGAGCTTAGAATTTCATCTGAAACTAGCATATAAACCGTGTTAAGTCCACAAACTCATGTAGTTATTATAGTTTCAGTTGGATGAAATATTACAAAGCAAACGCATGGTAACAATACTGTGTTGCTTTGTTTGCAAAATGAGAACAATAGTCTGCATGTTGTTATGCAGCATTGTTATGGTTAATGATAGTACAACTCATTATTGCTAATGTCAAACTTGTCAATGTGATTGTGATTGTATGATGACAGCATGATATAGTGTCCGCTTCATTTACCTACGTCATCATCAACCAAACGGGGGGAGAACACGTACGCTTCAAACGGGGGAAGAACACGTACGAGGATGAACGTTACCCACACAATTTCTCCTTTTTCAGGACAAATACTTATTACATTATTATTCTCTTCGAAGAGAGATAAACTTGTTTTTGTAATAGACCTGACCTTTAAGTTAAACCAAAGATTTAATGTGGTTGATATCGGAATTTTCTTGATTTTCCAAACTCCCCAAAAGGAGTAAAATTATAACCAGGTATAATGGCAATGACCAGGCTAATACAGACACATTTCTTCTTGGTAATTATCTCTCACTTCCAGGAACAAATTTAGTTTACCTGATGATTATAAAGACCATCACGGCGAACACAAGTAATAACAAAAATCCTGATATGGCAACACCGATGATAACATCTGAAAGGTCAAGAATATAACATTTACCGTTGCGTTCATTTTAGCAATATGAGCAATATGTTACTCATTTAAATAATATGCGATGAAATTATTTATAATCTCTAAACTTACCTCTTTGGTTTAAAATAGTTAAAAGACAAAACTTGCTTTTTATATCAATCGTAGTTCTTTTTAGCCTTACTAAATAATTACATGCATTTGTAAAATGAATATAATATTAGAATGAAAAGGGGCAAGGTATACCAAGTTGACGTTGGGAAACAAGAAAAAATACAGACTAGACGGGGCGCAGAGGGAAAAAACAGCTAATGTATACAAAGAAGTAGGTAAAGTTAGATAGCCAAAAATGACAATTTCCAAGGCCCACAGCAAACACAACTGGGATCAATGGGAATACAAAAGTAGTGAACTTGCTTTCATTGAGTTGAGACTAAGAGACAGCTTATCTGTTTTAGTATGACATATCAATTAATTTATATACATGTATATAAGTATAAAAGAGCGTCAGGTTTAATAGTACTGTAATGAAACTCATGAGTCATGACATATCGATTAACACGAGCGGGTTTTACTAACCAGTGGAGAGAGATGTCGGTGATGTCGTTGGTGGGATTGTCGTTGGTATCGCTGTCCAGGGTTGGTAAGAATGTAAACAAAACATTAAGTATTAATTTTATAATTAGACAGGGTTGTTGATTTATTTTTTTTTTAATAAAAAAAAAATCAGATTTTTAAAAATTTTAAATCGGATTTTTTTACTTTTTTATACACCATGATCAAGTCAAAAGAGTACCAGTGGAATGCTAGTCATATGCACAATCCTACTAGATATTTACAAAACAAAATCAAAACATGTTTTTACATGTTAATATTTGGTAAAATCATGGGTAAAAAACCTGTTGAATTATGCACCTTGAATTTTTAGCAATAGATAAAGTGACATCATAGAGGTATTTTAATTGTATCCAAAAGTTGTAGAAACATTGGGAATGAAGTAAAACAGTCAATTTAAGAAAGAAATTAACTTACATTTATCAAAAATGGTAACAAATGAAAAAAGTTGTGTGTTTTATTTTATTTTGTATGCAAATAGAAATATTAAGGTACATTGTATTTACTTTATGATATTATTGTATTTGCATTTTTTGTAATGTTTGTGAGTTAAAAAAAATAAAATAAAGACCCTCACGGGCTTTGAAAGACAAAAAAACAAATGAAAAAAGTTGATTTAAATCAGTGATTTTTTTTTAATCAAGTGATTTAAATCGGCGTGATTTAAACAACCCTGGTATGAGAACAACATAAGTAATAAAATTTGACTTCCAACATCAATGTATGAGATGTCATTCTAAAGCAACCTTAAAGCCTACACCCAACCGGAAGTGTTACCGGAAATTTATCTTTCTTAAATCACTTACCTTCACATATAGGAATTGGACTATTCCATTTGGTTTCGTTTGGCATTGTACCTAGAATGCATTGTATGGATGGAGATCCAACCAATATAAAACCAGTATCACATATAAAGCTAACGATGCTGCCGAATTGGAAGGTCCTAGTCACATTATTCCTAACAGATCCATTGTTTGGAACACCAGGATCTTCACAAACTCCTAATGTGACTGAAAAGATACAAATAGGAAGTGGTGACATATAATTACTTCGAAATAAATATAAATCATTGTTTTGTTGTTGTTTTGGATTTCAGGTACAAGGCATTTGGAAATCATGCTCAAATGCAATCAGAATATTACGTTCGGCACTGAAACATATGTGACGTGTCATGTCAAAAGGAGACACTTTTGGGCAGGTTATCAATTTTGAGGTTTTTACATATCTTAAATATAGAGATATTTTGCTTCAGAACGCCGTTTTCCCCCATGAAATCAGACATTCCTAATCGAAGATATTTAGTTCGTAAGTTATGATATTAAAAAATTGGAAATTGAGATATCGGCCTTTTAAAAATATTATTGACAATGTTGAGAGTAGGAATTACCTTGAAAAAGTCTCAAAAAATAAAAGATGCCAGTTATATTCCGGTCTGAAACTATCAGACAATATTTTTAACATTAATAACATCACAAATTCGCAACAAACCCAAATTGTGAAAAAAATCACACCGGGTCAGATTTTTGGCTATTTCTCCATTTACGATCCTGCCCAAAAGTGTCTCCTTTTGACATGACACGTCACATATAGGCTTTTGTAATCATGAAATCCACACCAAGCAACAATGTTGTTGTCAATTTAAATATCTTGGTATTTTACCAAATTATAAGTTATTAGAAACGTTTAATATACTTTTGCAATATTTACAATTTTTACTTAAGTATAGTTCGTATTTAAACAAGGTAAGTACCATCGTAAACAGAGTACCAGTTTGAAGCGCCTCCACAAACGTCATTTTCATCACCTGAACAAGGAACATCACAATTGATATCCTCTGACATATCAGGAGTATTCTTGAGAAAGTCTTCATCGAGACATTTGCAAATATTGCCGTCAACCAAACCCGCATAGCGTAGAGTACCATATTCTTTCTGACACAGGTTTATGCACAATCGTGATGTCATGTTTTGACTAGAATCAATATTGAGTACGTTCATATCGATGTTATTGCGTCTGAAGCATCCGACATAACCTGGAACTGTAAATAATAAGATTTGGAAATATTAACCGGTATATTATTGATCATGAACTACTTTATAAAAAGTGAAAGTTTAAGGGCATTTTGTAATCGATAGATCAGTATATCAACAGCCACGTCGCCCTAATTTACTCCAAAAAGGTTGATACTTTTCTACCATCAGTACCCAAGGACTATAATGTTTGTGCGACTAAAATCTCTTGCCGATTCAGTCGTCGTTTGACAAAGTGACAAAGATATCGTCCAATTTGTATTGTCGGGCTGTCGACTGTATAAATTTTATTGCAAGTCTCGTTGTTTATGTTTATGCGTAACTCGCAAATTCAAATTTAATGTCCGAATCAACTGAAATTTTGGGGAATAAGTTTTTTTTCGTTGATATCTTTTGAACCGTATACCCAATTGGACCATAAGGAGAATGTTAAAAACACGAAATACCCCTTAACAAATTAATATGATAAAATACAGTGGTAACTTATTTGGCAAATAGTGATAATAATAGACATTTGTTATGCACCGGGCATGAATGATGATGCTCATGGCGCATTGACACAACATAGAGGAAAAAAGAAAAAAGAATGTTAAAGCCATAGTGTGTGATTTGCTCCACAGCAACGCCCTCAATTTTTCTTGAATATCTACTTTTTGCATGATTGTATTGCCCATCATGTCCAATGATGTACTAAAATACCATGTAAAACACTAAGCCTGAGATGCTATAATTACAATAAAATTTAAGGTTTTATATTAAATCCTTAAGGGATCCAAAATGAGTGTTTATTGCGTTTCGACAGTATTTTTTGTGGAACATGAGAGCACCTCAGACCTATCGAATTGCATTCTGAATACGAAGCATGTCTTTCTGATATCAAATAATTTTCATTTTTCAAAATCACAATATAATACAAATTTTATGACAAATTATAAAAATTTGATATTTTTCACATTTTGATATATAACAGTCCTCGAAGTAAATTATATAAATCTAATGATATATTCTTAAAGTGTATGTAGCAGGGAGGAAAAGCCGACGGTCAATTGAAAATTTTGACCTTTCATATTGAAGATATGGATTTATTCCCAAAAAGACATTATTTTTGTTTGGTGTTTTGGGAAAAAAAATCCATATCTTCAATACGAAAGGTCAAAATTTTGAACTGATCGTCGGCTTTTTATCCCACCTACATACACTTTAAGTATAAATCATCAGATTTATAAACGTTTACTTCAAGTACTGTTAAATATCAAAAATATCAATTTTTAATGATTTGCCATAAAATGTGTATTAAATTGCGAATTTCAAAAAAACAAAATTATTTGATATCAGAATGACATTCTTCGTATTCAGAATGCAATTCGATATGTCTGATGTGCTCTAATGTCCCAAAATAAATAATGTCCAAACGTTCATGCCCTTAATAACATACTGTCCAAAAAAAGGCCTCAGGCTACATACTGTATTTTATGGCAAGAATTTTTTAATAGAATCACCATGACCTCGTAGTACGAGATTTAATTCAATGATCGATTAGTCGCACTTGCATATGCCTAATATGCATGTGTGAATTGGCGTATTGGCGTATAAATGACCCTTTATTCTGTATGTTATACGTCTTATTTATACGTCCTTGCGGTACATCTTTATTATTGCTTATTACACATTAAACCGATCGACTTCATTAAAAATGATGCAAGCATTGGCGATATGTAGGGGCTGGAATTAAACTAGTGATTTTCTTTGTTCACCTCATTTCTCAAGGGGGTATAACTTTGGGATCATAAGTGAAAACTACCATTTTGTGGAAAAATAATAATGGAAATGTTAGAACATTGATTTTGTGGTTTATGATATCACTACATCACCAATCCATTGTTCAACCATTAACGATAGTGACACTAGAAAGAGCATACTTACCGGCGCAAACTGCCTGAACATAACTATTTACTGCGCATAGTCCAGTCTTTGGTTTATCGTGGACGCAATTGTACAAAGCTGTACTATCTGAGCACAAATGAAACACAAAATGAAATTTACATTAAATGTGTAGGAATAAAATTGCTGCTTTGACGTGTCAATTTATGTACTGGCATCTGACATTAAAGCATCTACAGGCAACTTCGGTGCTACTGGTTAATTAATTTTTTTAGTGAAGTATAATGTGAGTATTTTCAAAATGGAAATGGAGAGTGCATATTAAACACCTCAAATAAAGAAACTCCGCTCTTGTTATGACAATTTGATTGATAAGGTCGTGTGTAGAATCTTGTTAGCTCCAATTTGATACCAAATTTGCTACCAAACACTCTAAATTGACATAGATTGATACCAGAATATGACAGTTAGTGCATTTTCAAAAGTGTGCAAAGCAAAACGATGCACGCGGTCGAAATTGCAATATCGATGATATATATATGTAATTGCCCCAATCTTGTACTTGTATTAGCTACATCGTGACATCATAACGACCTAAAATACAGGGCGTCAAATATCATACCAATTTTACATCTATAATCCTCAGTATACATAGCATCAGAAGACCTGTTATCAGCTAATCCAGCACTGTACGTAAGAAGTGATCCGGGATACCCGAGCTGCTTGCAAAGAACCTATGATAAAAGCACATTATCAACCATAATACCAATTACATCTTTCTTTCTTCCAAAGTTACTTCGTAACTTCTATTTATGCAAGCCTGCCTGAGAGTGAGTATTTTTTTTATCATTGCAGGTGTATTTAAAAACAAAATTGGATTGTTGACAAATCAGCACTTCGTTATATTGAAAGCATTAATGACAAAATAACATAAGTAATCATACAAAGTGTAATCTATATACATAGTTTAAAGTCCATATCCCTAGCTTAAAATAATTCAAAAGAAGAAAATAAAATAAAACTAGTGGCAAATGGTGGTCATAGACCACAAACCTAGCTGGGGCGTATTGGTGTTGTGGAGGTATCTGACCCCTGCAAAATGGTCCAAAAATGTTCCCCGGGTTATGAGGTTTGTTGTCACCGAGTTTGAGTCCCGTACTCCTTACAGATGTCCAGATAATGAAATTCTAAGCTTTGGCCTGAGATGACCTTTGACCTGACCCCTGCAAAGTGTTCCAAAATGTTCTCCTGGCATTAAGCCCCGTACAGATGTCCAGTAAATGTATTTCTAAAATTTGACCTCTGCATGACCTTTGACCTGACCCCTGCAAAATGTTCCCCTGGTCATTACGTTTGTTGTCACCAAGTTTGAACCACGTACCCCTTACAGATGTCCAGAAAATGCATATCTAAATTTTGACCTCTACATGGCCTTTGACGTGACCCCTGCAAAATGTTCCCCTGGTCATGATATTTGTTGTCACTGAGTTTGAGCCCCATACCCCTTACAGATGTCCAGATAATGCAATTGTAAGATTTTACCCCCTTAATGACCTTTGACCCCAATTCTGTGTGCAAGTTATGGGCACTTGGCAAAGCCGATGCACATGTATATGTAACGGTAGAGGCTTTTAGGGTGATTTTCTTTTTGTTCAACTTTGGATCCAGGGGCTTACTCGGGCGATAATAAATGTCCAATACCGTTACACAAAATAAATAGACACGATGGAAGACTTGTAAATATACGCTGTTAATGCTCCGGCTTTAATATATGATGATAGAACCAATGAAGATCGATGCAATAATAATATGATGACGATTGAATTGATATTGACAAGTTGGCAGCTAAGATGGAATATTTGATGTTAATCAGTTGAATGCTCAGATGGAAGTGAAGTAAATTTATCTAAGACAAGTTCATATGGGGAAAACACTTGAAAACCAACTTAAGTACCATCTCTACAACAGCATAAATAATATCCCTAACAAAGCATTTACCTTATGACAAATCTTAACATTACATAACCTGATAAAGAGATAAAACTTTCTCATGAATAATTCATAAGTAGGTCACCTACACTCAATCTCAAGCTAAAACATAAGTGGCCATAAATTCCATCACACTTAACTAATTGGGATGACAATACACAGTCATATCAAAGGAATCAATTGAAATACCTTAAGTGTACTTAACTTAAACCTCTATGAATGGAAGACAATAAACAATAAAGACATAAACTTTGGAAGAACTCATAAAATTGAGAATCAAAGGATGCAGCGTTTTCATGATCAATGCATGAGGTGAATGACCTTTTCAAATTAAAACTAAACCATGATCTATTAAAATGATTTCAAAGACAATAATGATTACGATGGAAAATAACTGAACTTGATGATGATCCTGATCGATTAATTACACAACAGATAGAAATATAATTTGATTTGAAACCAAAAACCTACATACATTAATTAAGAATGACACACAAAATGAACAAAATAATAAACATGGTAAATAATGATATTACCTTAAGTCCTAACATTTCAAACCCTACCCTTATTATTAAAACCAACCATTCTGGTGCCCGTTACATTCACCCCTGCTGCAAAGAAAATGACGTCTCGGCATTTTACATGAAATTTGGAAGATGATAATTTGAAGAATGTAAATTTCAACAAAAACATACTAATCAAATACATGTACATAAGTGATGTAACTATCTCTTTCCAACTTAAAGTGCATTTATGACTTTCTAATTTGGTGTGAAATCCAAAAGATACACTTTGCTGTAATATCAAACAATGCAAAAGAATCAATAACCACACTTCACTTTTATGACTTTCATGGCCACATCCAAATCTGACTTAGAAATCAAAAGAAACTTTTCATGATAAACCAATTAACACTTTGGAAGAAACAAAACTTCACAATGTTTTCGATGCAATACCTCATTTTAAATTAAGCATGATAAACAAGACTAATTTGGAAGAAAATAAAGGCCTACATCAATGTAGAATATATTTTTGATATTCTACTTATAATTTAGTCATGTGAAAATGACACAGATCAAAAATAATCAAGTGAATAACTTTGCATGTATACAATGTACTATTGGTATGATGGAAATAAAGCAAGTTATAAGATGACACGATAATTATGAACTTAATGAACTTAAGATGGAAGATACATAATTAACTAATCATTAATATTCCTGACAATGAAATCAAGAACAAAATAGAAAACATGATTGATGGTTCTACAAATAATTCTTTCATGCAGATGACATATCAATAAAATCAATATCATGATGATGAATGAGACATGATATCATAAAATAATAAAACATTGGTGAGTAGCTATTTGGAAAAAAAAATGTAATGACATGTTGCGCAAATTAAGATCATCTTTTCCTGTGATCTTCATGCCAAAAACATAATTGATAAAATATAGGTTAAATTTACATAACCTACACTACTCAAACAAAATAGTGAACCAAATACAATCTTAGCAAACCATAATCTTTATGATATGATTCTGAACGCAATGTTAAAGCTCATAACTTAGCTCATATCAAATGGCATGGAAAAATAAAAATAAATTATGAGATAAATTGGTTGGCAAATTACTCAAGATGGTATCATGATGGAAATGCAAAATGCTTTGTTTAAATAACTGATGCCAAACAAATATTGAGATGATTTGATGATAATTTTGGATTGACAATTGCATGCAAATTGGATCAAATTTGGTAATGATCTAAAATATGCCAAAAACACAAAATACCACAACAATAGGTTTAATTTGGAAACCTGTTCAAATCTAAAATAAAACATCAGTTTGCATAATGAAAATCAATAAACATGTAAAACAACAGGAGATTATCAAAAACTCTGTTTTGAAGAGAAATTGGCTGTGAGCAGTTATGACGCTCAACTTAACTCCTTTGGCCTACATAAAACATGGAGTGAAATAAAATAATGAAGTAAACAATGGCTTCAAACTCAAAGCAATAACATGATTAATAAAATGCCTTGATATACTCAGATTTTAATGAGCAAAATAATGTAGAATCGCAAAAGAGAACCGCAACTCTTAATTTGAAAGAGGAACTAAGTTTGAATAAGTGCACGTGTTCAAACTTACTCTTTGCAAAACTATAAACATGATAAACACCTTTAAATAATCATTTAAGTTGTACACAAAGAAGACAACAAACTTAATCATGATCATAAAACGAAGCATTAAGAACCATTATTTGACAAACATAATATATAGTTACTCAGACGGCTACATTCAACTCTGCTGCGAGGAAATGGCGTCCTCGACATTTATATAATTATGACAGTTTAAGACATGATGACAATAATGTTTGAACTTTGATGTAGATTTTAGCAACATACACTACATACGATATTTTGATAGAGTCAGTCTTTGAATGATATTATTCAGATGACAAAAATATGTAAATCGCACAATAATTTGAAATTTAAATGTTGTATGATAATGTCATTTGAAGTGTTTTTCAAAAGTCAGTTTACTTTTGTTGTTCTGCTGCTCGCTGGTAATATATCTTCCATCTCCGATAGCAATTGTATAATGTAGTGGCGATGAGTTCTTGTTCCTTACTAATGTAAAATAGGTGACATAATTCATCCAGCAAATGTCCATATTGTTCTAGGTTGTTACCTTGAAAGTTCAACAGTATTTTACTTGCATGTGTACTAGTTGCATTTGCAATTTCTGAGTCCGAATATGATGTAAGGACGGCAGAATCATCAGAATATAAACTGCGATATGAGGGGTGAGAGTTGATGGCTACATATCCACAGGAAATAAAAGCATGGTACTTCCTTAGTACTGTCACAAATGGTGGTATAATATCACGAAGATGTCCATGGTGGTCAATGTCCAGAAGGTGTTGGCATAAACATAATAATACTTCCAAGATATCTTGGGATGGGACACGACGGGAAATATCTTCCAGTTGACATAGTATCAAGAAATCAAACTTTCTGTCCAGTAATTGGTCGCAACAATCATCAGTTTGTAAATTACTCAATTTCTCCCAAGCTTCAGACATAGCAATTTTATCATGTTCACTAACCAGGTGATTATCAAGAGTTGCTGCTATTGGTTGGATCAGTTCAGACTCAGAGTCACAACATGTATCAGATTCAGATGGTTCAGATGATGAATCTTCAGGAGGAATGTCATCATGGATAGAGTGTTCAGATGTTTGATCACTAGTGTCAAACGGGAAGTCATCGGAATTGTATTCAAACATATCATGATCAGTGTCATTATCAACATGTTCAGGTTCAAGATCAGATTCACTGTCCAATATATCCAGATTAGAGTTGTTACTACAATGGCTCTCATGATCTGTCTGCGTATAAGAAGTCACAGGTTGATGTTGTACATTAATATCTGGTCTGTCCATGGCATAGCAACTTCCATGAACACATGTGCCTCCAGGGCCGGTGACGTGAATGGCTTCAGGAGTTCTTCCAGGAATGAGCACAACATCGAATACAACCGCTTCACCGTCGCCTACACTTGATTGAACTTTTGCTGGATTGTTCCTGGTGATTCCACGCCAATGCACAAATACATCTTCTTCAGTGTCATCGCGGGTGATGAATCCATATCCATTTTTGACGTTGAACCACTTTACATGTCCGGATACTTGATGAGCGAGATATGATGGAGATAAACGCTGTCTAAGGTGATGGAGATGACGAAGATGATTCACTGCAGCTTCCAGGGCTTCTAGTCGTGAAATAATATTAGAGATCATGATGTAGTCCAAGGGTCGTGGGTGCCCTGATCCAATTTGTTGAAGAAAAGTTATCGCCGATTTTTAGCCCCACGTTGAAGACGCCAATGTAACGGTAGAGGCTTTTAGGGTGATTTTCTTTTTGTTCAACTTTGGATCCAGGGGCTTACTCGGGCGATAATAAATGTCCAATACCGTTACACAAAATAAATAGACACGATGGAAGACTTGTAAATATACGCTGTTAATGCTCCGGCTTTAATATATGATGATAGAACCAATGAAGATCGATGCAATAATAATATGATGACGATTGAATTGATATTGACAAGTTGGCAGCTAAGATGGAATATTTGATGTTAATCAGTTGAATGCTCAGATGGAAGTGAAGTAAATTTATCTAAGACAAGTTCATATGGGGAAAACACTTGAAAACCAACTTAAGTACCATCTCTACAACAGCATAAATAATATCCCTAACAAAGCATTTACCTTATGACAAATCTTAACATTACATAACCTGATAAAGAGATAAAACTTTCTCATGAATAATTCATAAGTAGGTCACCTACACTCAATCTCAAGCTAAAACATAAGTGGCCATAAATTCCATCACACTTAACTAATTGGGATGACAATACACAGTCATATCAAAGGAATCAATTGAAATACCTTAAGTGTACTTAACTTAAACCTCTATGAATGGAAGACAATAAACAATAAAGACATAAACTTTGGAAGAACTCATAAAATTGAGAATCAAAGGATGCAGCGTTTTCATGATCAATGCATGAGGTGAATGACCTTTTCAAATTAAAACTAAACCATGATCTATTAAAATGATTTCAAAGACAATAATGATTACGATGGAAAATAACTGAACTTGATGATGATCCTGATCGATTAATTACACAACAGATAGAAATATAATTTGATTTGAAACCAAAACCTACATACATTAATTAAGAATGACACACAAAATGAACAAAATAATAAACATGGTAAATAATGATATTACCTTAAGTCCTAACATTTCAAACCCTACCCTTATTATTAAAACCAACCATTCTGGTGCCCGTTACATATAAGTAACGTCATTGTGCTACGTAATATGTGGCAGAAGAAGCATTTTGAAGGTATTTGGTTCTATACCGAAAATGCACCTTTAATGACCTTTGATCCCAATTCTGTTTGCACCCTTTGGGCACAGGATATAGCCGATACATATGTGCAAGTTGCGTAATTGTAGGGTGTAACATGTAGGAGGAGAAGCATTTTGAAGTATGTTGCCAGAAGAAGAAGAAAGAAAGAAGAATCGGATAGCAAAAGCTCGGGGGGTTGTAAACCCCCCAGCTAGGTAACTAAAGTACTTTACTGTAGGGACCTATGGTAGACCTCACCAAATTTGTATCATTAAGATGAGTGCAAAGATGGTTCTACGATTAGCTTAAGTCATTTGTAAACAAACTCATTTTATTATGCGGTATAAAAACCTGCTGGGGGTAGGGTGGTACAATAATGCAAATTCAATGTTTAATGCTTGTGCAGTTTCACACTTTGGCAAATATATTTTCTAACTAGTGGCAAATGGTGGTCATAGACCACAAACCTAGCTGGGGCATGTTGGTGTTTTAGAGGTATCTGACCCCTGCAAAATGTTCCAAAAATGTTCCCCTGGTCATGAGGTTTGGCATCACCGACTTTGAGTCCCATACTCCTTACAGACGCCCATAAAATTAAATTTTAAGATTTGACCCAGATAACCTTTGACCTGACCCCTGCACAGCGTTCCAAAGTGTTCCCTGGTCAGTAAGTTTCTTGTGACAAGAGTTTGAGCCCCGTAGGCTTATCCCTTACAGATGTCCAGAAAATGCATTTCGAAAATTTGACATCTGCATGACCTTTGACCTGACCCTGCAAACTGTTCCCCTGTTCATGAGATTTGTTGTCACCGAGTTTGAGTCCCATACTCCTTACAGATGCCCAGAAAATTAAATTCTAAGATTTGACCCAGATAACCTTTGACCTGACCCCTGCACAGCGTTCCAAAGTGTTCCCCTAGTCAGTAAGTTTCTTGTCACAAGAGTTTGAGCCCCGTATCCCTTACAGATGTCTAGAAAATGCATTTCGAAATTTGACCTCTGCATGACCTTTGACCTGACCCCTGTAAAATGTTCCCCTGATCATGAGATTTGTTGTCACTGATTTTGAGCCCCACACCCCTTACAGATGTTGAGATAAGGCAATTGTAAGATTTTACCCCCTTAATGACCTTTGACCCCAATTCTGAGTGCAAGGTATGGGCACTGGGTAAAGCCGATGCACATGTGTAAGTGACATCATTGTGCTATGTAATATGTGGCAGAAGAAGCATTTTGAAGGTATTTGGTTATATACCGAAAATGCCCCTTTAATGACCTTTGATCCCAATTCTGTTTGCACCCTATGGGCACTGGATATAGCCGATACATATGTGCAAGTTACGTAATTGTAGGGTGTAACATGTAGGAGGAGAAGCATTTTGAAGTTTGTTGCCAGAAGAAGAAGAAGAAGAAGAAGAAGAAGAAGAAGAAGAACTAGTGGCAAATGGTGGTCATAGACCACAAACCTAGCTGGGGCATGTTGGTGTTGTGGAGGTATGTGACCCCTACAAAATGTTCCAAAAATGCTCCCCTGGTCATGGGGTTAGTTTTCACCGAGTTTGAGTCCCGTACTCCTAACAGATATCCAAAAAATTCAATTCTAAGATTTGACCCCAGATGACCTTTGACCTGACCTATGCATGATGTTCCATAATGTTCCCCTGGTCTTGAGGTTTGTTGTCACCATGTTTGAGCCCCGTACCTCTTACAGATATCCAGAAAATGAAATTCTACGATTTGACCCCAGATGACCTTTGACATGACCCTCGCACAGTGTTCCAAAATGTTCCCCAGGTCAGTAATTTTGTTGTTGTGGAGTTTGAGCCCCGTACCCCTAACAGATGTCCAGAAAATGCATTTAGAAAATTTGACCTCTACATGACCTTTGACCTGACCCCTGCAAAATGTTCCCCTGGTCATGAGATTTGTTGTCACCGAGTTTGAGCCCCATACCCCTTGCAGATATCCAGAAAATGAAGTTATAAAGATTTGACCCCAGATAACCTTTGACCTGACCCCTGAAAGTGTTCCAACATGTTCCCCTGATCATTAAGTTTGTTGTCACCAGGTTTGAGCCCCGTACCCCTTACAGATGTCCAGGAAATACGTTTCTAAAATTTGACCTCTGCATGACCTTTGACCTGACCCCCGCAAAATGTTCCCCTGGTCATGAGATTTATTGTATCGAGTTTGAGCCCCATACTCCTTACAGATGTCCAGATAATGCAATTGTAAGATTTTACCCCCTTAATGACCTTTGACCCCAATTCCGTGTGCAAGGTATTGGCACTGGGTAAAGCCGATGCACATGTGTAAGTGACGTCATTGTGCTATGTAATATGTGGCAGAAGAAGCATTTTGAAGATATTTGGTTATATACCGAAAATGCCCCTTTAATGACCTTTGATCCCAATTCTGTTTGAACCATATGGGCACTGGATATAGGCGATACATATGTGCAAGTTACGTAATTGTAGGGTGTAACATGTAGGAGGAGAAGCATTTTGAAATTACCTAGTTTTTGCTGCCAGAAGAAAGCAGAACCGGATAGCATTAGAATACCTAGCTGGGGGGGTGTAAACCCCCCAGCTAGGTAAGAAGAAAGAAAGAAGAATCGGATAGCAAAACAGTACCTAGCTCGGGGGGGTTGAAAACCCCCCAGCTAGGTAATAAAAGTAATGTGTTTTTTGTGTGTGTTACTGATATAAATATTATATTAATCAAATCGGTGCAAGAAAATTCCCATAAAGAAGCCATACCAAATTTGTTATCAAGTCATAAATAAGGGCTTATACCAGGACTATTAAAACTATTTTCATTGTCATATTTGGGAAAATTTTGAGGTTTTTTCGAGATACGATTTTGCTCAATAAGGGAGCGATCGTTATTTATGGCGGGGGGGGGGGGAATGGGGAAATTTTGGGGGGAACACGAAAAAAATTTGTGGTCTTGAGGGGGGAACCTGAAATTTTTAGTTGAACCAGGAGGGGGATTGTTAAATTTTAAATGGAGAAAAATGGGAAAACAAGGGGGAATGCGAAAATTTTGAGCGGACGCGAGGGGGGAACGCGAAATTTTTGTCGATATTTTGCCAAAACACCCATTCCCCCCCCCCCCCCTGCCGTAAATAACGATCAGTCCCTAATAATAATACAGTTTCAGGTCCGGGCTATTCCATTACACGGGTTGTATTTCAAGATTTGACCCTTCATCAAACACCTTTTTTATGATGTATAATTATTTGAAACAACTTTGCTTTGTGATAAAATTGTATTTGAATATCTGACATTCTACAGAGTAACGTATCTTGTAACCTATAGGGGAATGTATAGTGCGCCACAAAAGTATCCTTACACTTGGAAAAATAATCAAAATTTCAAAACTGAACCATATTGGGGTAAATTTGTAATAGATGCACTGTCAAATCCTGCACATTATGACACCACATTGAATCCAATGTGACCTCAAGAATTAAACTAAGTTACAAGCAATTGAATAGACGAAGGTCCCGTTTTAAAAGTGACAAAGTGGCCTATACCTGGCGGAAAAAGATTCCAACAAGCGCAATAAAGAAACAACACAGTTTCTTCAATGAAGCTTTATTTAAAGCAGTATTTATTTCAGTTTTTACTTCTCTGTACTTTTCATAAGTTCCGTTTTATTTGTCAGCTCTTTTGTTTCAGTTTTTTTTTCTTTTGTTCCTTTTGTTTTAATTAAAGGCACGCACAAATTAGCCATTATTTACCACTCTCAAACCAGATGTCTAGTTCGTGGAATTTTAATAGGCCAGTTTGTCACTTTTAAAACTGGACCTTCGTCTGATCAATTGCTTGTAACTTTGCTTCTTGAAGTCACATTGGATTCAATGAGGTGTCATAATGTGTTGGATTCGATAGTGCATCTATTTAAAAAAAAATTCACCTCAATATGGTTCAGTTTTGAAATTGTGATAAGTGTAAGCAGAGAAGATGATTCTCATCTTCTCTGGTGTAAGGATACTTTTTGGAGCAGTATATTAGTGTTGTGCACTCAACATTGTAGGACTCCATCTGTATAACTCTGTAAACAAAGTACTATGCTAACCTTCAAATTTATATTATTAAGTTTAGAATCATCCCATGGTAGATCATCGCCTTGTCCCATAAAGCATACATCAGTCATGATATCATCGTACTGGATTTGAAGTCTGCCAATGTTTGGACGCTCGGGTGGGTTATCAACCAGGTAAACTGCGCTGTAATCTATGGTAAGGAATCGGCACTATGAACCACAATGGCCTCATCCCAATGGCATAGTTAAATAACCTCAATTAAACAATCATAGTACAAAATTTGACCTCAAGTTGCAGAGTATGAGTTTTTGTACCCAAATTTTCAAAGGTCATTCAATGAATGTGTAAATGTATTGGGGTTAAAGAACTGTGTCCTGATAGATGAGGGTGTTGTGGATCCTAGTGCGGAGTGATGGAATACATCTTGGAATAATATACTTTGATCAGCTCGTAATCGGCGGGAATTATTATGTTTTATCACTACGCCGTAAAGTAGATCTACGTTAAGAGTGATATAGTTGATATGCCCAGTCTTTATATTGCGTGTTGAAGAATGTTGACAGAGTTCAGGACTTGAATTGATAATAATACTTCTGGCGAGATGTCACAAGATAATTCTTCAAATAAAATATATTGATATTAATCCGCGATGTTATAAGACCCGCCGATTACGAGCTGATAAAACCTTAGAGTCCAATTCATGTAGAATATGTACATATATGCCTACATGGTAAACTTATTTACATGTGCCTTATTCCACATTAACGTCCCATTTTATAGAAATTGGAAAATAGATGATATTTTGGTAATATATACATATACGACAATAACATGGAACGAAAAGAAAGAGAAGAAAAGATTTTTTCATTTGAGTGGTCGCACAGTAACATAATTGCTTGACTTCGTATTTCTTTAAAAACAAGATTTGTGTCGAAAACATGCAACATTTATAGAAAAATTCAGTGATCCCAGCGCAAGTGTAAAAAATTAAAATTGTTTATATATTGCTTAAAAGTGAAGGATAAGTCCTTCATATTGTCATTTGGTATTTTTGAAATGAAATATTTGGCAAACACGAAGAAAACAGCAGTATCAACAAATTTGAAGACCCGGTCAAACACATGTAGCTAATTTATATACTGTCAGTATGTAAATTACAGATTCATAAGTGAGTAAATGCCTTATTTTGTTACTAGCAAACTGTTAGCACATCTATGACAATGACAAATGTTCTAAAATCTGAATTTTGATGATTCTTATGATCGTCCGGATGAGCAAATCACTGAATGGGCCTTTAATAGATGCAAATTAACAGAAAGAAGATTTATCTGTTAATTGTTTAAAAAAATTATCTTTTAAAACAGTTTGTTAATTTAATATTTATGTCAGTAAATTTGTTGCTGTCCACAACATGAGCATCCTGCCTGTCTCAAAACAGCCATCCTGCCTGTCTCACTTTCAAATAGAATGTAATCTATTTCTGTGTTATTGTTGACTTATTTTGACATGTTTTTTTAAATAACATCTGCAGTTGTTGTATTCAAAATGTGGCTTATATTCAAATAAACAGGTAGCTTCTGTGTAAGTTGTCACAACGGTGGTAAATGATATCCTGTCCGTCACGCTACTATTGTGTCATCCATTCGCTCAGAATCGTAGATATTTTTTTTAATAGCATGTTTACTTCAAGCAACTGTATTAAAGGCCCATTCAGTTATTTTCTCATCCGGACTATCATAAAGATCATTAAAATTCAGATTTTGGTACCTTTGTCATTGTCATAGATGTGCTAACATTGCCTACTAGTGGTTCAGCCAAAAGCCGTGTTATTAAGACCAAAAAAAATGCATTTACATGGATCTGTAATTTACATATTGTTTATAGATTATTAGTTACATGTATTTGAATGGGGCTTCAACTTCGTCAATACTGATGTTTTCTTTGTTTCTTTTTCTTTTTCTTTTTCTTTTCTTTGGCCATATTTTTCATTTAAAAAATATCAAATGACAATTTGAATGACTTATCCTTCACTTTTAAGCAATTTATAAACAATTTTATTTTTTTACACCTGCGCTGAGGTCACTGAATGGGTCTAGGTTTCGTCCATGAACATGTACTTTGACATGTTTTCATACACTAATTTCCTGTTTCCATTCATTTAATTAATCATTACATTCTCAAAAACTAGCATTACCATGAGTGTCAAACAGAACAGGACAACGGCACGAATGAAGATCATGTTTCATAATTTAATTGCATTGATTAGTGCCTGCAATGCTGGCAATACAGTAAACAAAAGAATTTAGGTACCAATTATATTCAATTCTGTACATCCTAAACACAAATATGTCAAAATAAAAACAAGCAGCCAATACCTGACCTGTACACATTAGCTCTGATTTAAGGGGGTACTACACCCATTGATTTTTTTTGTGTGCATTTTTTTGCATTTTGTGAAGAAATTCCAAAAAAATATTGGACAAAGTGGTATGCAAAATGAAGGGGCAAATCTTCTCGTTTTATTGGTGGCATCGGTATCAATGTAGCTTACATGCTTTTGAAGATAGAAGCCAAAAGGAGGTACATCCCTGATGATTTAAATTCACTTCATTTTGGAAAGCTTACTATCAACGGATTTCGTTAAAATTTTGGATATGTGTTGCTAACACATTAGGGAAATAATGTTGATATGTAAAATGGGAATAAGTGGTCCCTGATTTCTTTTATGACTTCATGAACTTGGTGCTCCACAACTATCAAAAACGAACCGGTTAAAATGCTTCTATTTTCAATGTCGAGCTATATTTTGTATTTTGAACTTGCGACACTATGTCACTGAAACTTAATTAAGCCACAGGTAACAGGTTACCACAACCACACTACAGCAATGTTGAAAAAGATTGTATTTTTTGTCACCTATACCACCATATTAGGTAGTTTACCGTAAGCCTCATTTTTGTGATTTTGGTAACTATTTTATATTTATTTGCCCAATCCATCTCAACTAGACAATCTAAATTGTACTCACCATTTACATCCCAAGGTATTTTAGTATATCCACCTCACACATTTCCAT
Organism: Amphiura filiformis; assembly: GCF_039555335.1. Taxonomy (NCBI): domain Eukaryota; kingdom Metazoa; phylum Echinodermata; class Ophiuroidea; order Amphilepidida; family Amphiuridae; genus Amphiura; species Amphiura filiformis. The sequence continues at coordinate 9,122,219 of NC_092645.1, forward strand.
TATATATCCAGTAACAGACACAATATCAAAATTGATGCCTCATCATGACATGTATGATATCACAGACTATCACATGTATTCCAAATTGATGCCTGAACCAATTGACCTATAACCTGACCTTTGATGACCTTATAGCCTTTTTTAATCTCTTTTCCTAACAACAGATTATAGAAGATACATACATGGTGTAGTATTAAATTGTCTATGTGGAAGAGATTAGGCCTATTTAATTTATTCAGTGTTATAATCAGTGAGTACATTTCTATAGATAGTATAACAAAGGATTTAATGTATTCTATTCATGTATTCTACTTGGACATGTTCAATAGAATAAATTATGGTTTGTTATGAAACACACATCTCAGTTACCAGGATACAGTAAACAAAAAATATATAGGGCTAAAATGATTTTCTAAAATGGTTTAAAACCACTTTGTATGTAGAGATATTTTATAAGTTCAGGACATAAAATGATGAACATATTTATATAGTTCATAAATTTGCAAAAAAAAAAAAAGAAGATGGGTACTGATGAAAATCAGGGTATTATATCGCCTTAAGACCTCATTTCTTGAAATCGTTTTAAAAATAATGAAACGGTGATCTAACATCTAAGGATAAACGAAATCAAAAGTTGCTCTTTTGTGTTCTAATCAGTCAAAGCACGACGCTAGATGTATCATGCTAATCAATGGAAGCACGGCTTAAGTTCTTTTGTTCGAGAACGCTTTGTGTACAAATCAATAGGGCATGCAATGGAGCAAGCTGTGACTTTTGAATTTGCATCTTCCTTGGGGTTTTGGATCATCGTGTCTTTATTTATTAAACGCTTTCAACAAATGATGGCTTAAATTCGAGCTAAAAGATGCAGCTAATAGCTGGCTGTTCCAATTATGACAGATCTGTCTTTGGTTAGGATATACAGAGGGTGAACATAAGTGGTATCTTAATTATTTTGCTTACTGTATATTTTGTGTGTGGAATAATTTTACGGTCGGAAATACCAATATATTGGTAAATACCGCCAAGAACACACAGGAAATGCCATAAAATACCAAAGAATGTATATGTTTTTTTAACATATTGGTAGCTTACTGTAACATTGTACTCCTAGTGTTTTAGTACAATCCGGGACACTTTCTTTCGATGAAACATCACACGACTCCAGTGGTGTGTTCACTGAAAAGTAATGAGGAATTTTTTAATATTTGAAATGTCTGAATAAATGTGGAAATAAAAACATAATGGACTTGGTTTATGGTACATGTTACAGAACTCCAATTGTTTTTCCATAATCATGATATTGATCTCATTTGTGAATTTAAAAAAAAGTATGTCGTTGTTTGTGATAATAATTGCATTTTTGAAAAGAACATAATATGAAATCTTTTGAGAAATAATACATCTGAGGAACAACAGTGAATATTGGGATATATACACTCACATTTAATTAAAACGCTAAAAACATTTGCCAGAAAGACGTATTTCCAGATCGGATAGTTTTGAATTAAAAAATATACACACAATGATAAAGTAACTGAAACTTTAATCGTATTCAATATATTCATGCCAAAGCAAAATATTTGAAATTTTTTATTTCGATCAATTAAAACAGTAGGCCTATATCATTCACAATATTTCGTTTCTACAAACGTTCCTTGCATACAATAATGGTCCCATCAATCACTATTATTTTGACTACACATCTTGATTTTAATAGTCATTGACAAACAGTAGCCAGATTTTATCTGAGCGCCTACCTTCTGCACAAGCAATTTCAACATTTTGTGTCGCATTATTCTGGTGAGATTGAGTCCATCCACCTAAATATCCAAGATGTTGACAGATGACATGAGCTTCACGTGTGTAGTCCATTCCTGTACATACCGCACACCACTCTCCATTATATTCTACTCTAACCTCGCCGGTATTGAATATTTGATTAATAAGTTTGGCATCAGATAAACCTGTATTTAGGAAAATATGGTACAATTTGAGTCATCGGTGTTGAATATTTAACATTAAATAAAACTGTATTCAGGGAAATATGATACAATTAGAGGTATCGGTATTGAATATTTGATTAATAAGTTTGGCATCAGATAAACCTGTATTTAGGAAAATATGGTACAATTTGAGTCATCGGTGTTGAATATTTAACATTAAATAAAACTGTATTCAGGGAAATATGATACAATTAGAGGCATCGGTATTGAATATTTGATTAATAAGTTTGGCATCAGATAAACCTGTATTTAGGAAAATATGGTACAATTTGAGTCATCGGTGTTGAATATTTAACATTAAATAAAACTGTATTCAGGGAAATATGGTACAATTAGAGGTATCGGTATTGAATATTTGTTTAATAAGTTTGAAATTAGATAACCCTGTATAGTCACCGGCATTGAATATTTAGTTAATAAGTTCGGCATCAGATAAACAGGCCTGTATTTATGGAAATAATGACACAATTTGAGACACCGGTGTTGAATATTTGATTACTAAGTTTGGCATCAAATAAACATGTGTTTACGGAAATATGATATAATTTGATTCACCGGTATTGAATATTTGATCAATAAGTTTGGCATCAGATAATCCAGTATTCAGAGAAATATGATACAATTTGAGTCGCCGGTATAGACCTTTTCAAATCAAGATCGGAAAACCGCAGTATTTATTCAGTAAGCTAGGGGGTCAAATTGGTGCACCGTGAATGAATCAAGTGGAATCACGTACCCTTTTGTGTGAAAATACAGCGTATTTATAATTACATGAAGGAGCAACCCAAACTCAACATGAGTCATCACAGAGAAATATTTTCCAAAGGTATTGAACTATCCCTGAACTAACACTTCCACTATTTGGCACTTCACAATGTGACAGTAACAGAAAGAAAAATTTAAATGTTTGTCGTCTGCGGCACATTTGATTTGATCTTCGTGTGGTCTTCGCAATATGAATATCAATCTGCACAAGCCATACCCATCGCTTGACCGTGTCTTTCACGCAGATTTGTGTTCAGACGTACCGGGGTAATAGTTGCGTTTGCGTCGATGACCCGGAATTGTAAACGGGATTATCCATTACAAACTTCGAAAAACTTCGATTTGAAAAGGTCTATTGTATATTTTGATTAATATGGTTTTTTTTTCATCAGATACAGCTGTATTTAGTATTATGATACCGACGTCGACGGTATCGAATATTCGATTAATAAGTTCGGCATCAGATAAATCTGTATTCAGAGAAATATGATACAAAATATGATACAATTTGAATCCTAGAAGCTCCTAAGACAACGGAAGTTACGTCCACTTACATGATTGGACTTGTGTAATAGCACACTAAAGAAGCCGCTGTATGTAATATATAATACAAGCTGTATCAAAATGATTAGTAATTTAGTACCCATCCGTTTTCTGATCTGACACATTGAAATTCAACATAAGCTCCAAATATAATTTGAAGATAAAAAGTCATAAACTACACTTTCTGGACATTTCACGAGTATCCAATGTTGCAATGAAAAAGGCAGGTTTTCAAAGGTAACAATCATTTTTATACAGCCTGTATAATTATAAACGTTGCTAACATAAACAGGTAGTTCACTTTAACACTAAAGTTGTCTTTTATTTTGTAATTGAACATTGCTAATTTACTTGGTTATTTAGCATTATCATATGTATCGTTTGAATACATACCTGTACATGTAACATATCGGACAAGAAATATGATGGTCGACCAAAGCAGTAGGCACCATACACCGACATCAGATGACTTCATCCTGGCATGATCCTGGTATATAAAGTTGCCTTTAAATTCTTGACTTATCCGGCATAAAGACAAACCACATACCGTGCATGCAAATTATGCACGTTTGTGTGGTGTGTACCAGTGAAGCAGTATGATATGATTACCTATAGTCACTATGGACCACAAAAGCCTAATCCCAGTGGCATAGTTTAATAACCTCAATTAAACACTCATAGTGCAAAATTTGACCTCAAGTTGCAGAGTATGAGTTTTTGAAACCAAAATTTCTAAGGTCATTCAATGACTGTACAAATGTATTGGGGTTAAAGAACTGTGCCCTGATAGATGAACATGTTGTGGATCCTAGTGAGTGTATTGTAGAGTTGTATTTATTTGCATTTTGTGCAGCTACTTCCTTGTTTTTGACCCATGGTTGCTTCGATGATTGAGTACAATTTTTATATTTTGTTTATTAATGAAGCCAGGTGCGTATCGGAGCTACAGATCTAGGGGGGTTTCCAAACCATTCCGCTGGCCCGCTGCTATATAAAAGTTCTTTACTGTGACAAATGCAATCAAAGCGCGCCAAAATGTGCACATTTAATGCTACAATGCTCTACTTAAGGAATCGGATAGCAACGTTTGCACAATATTTTTGTGGGACTGAGAGCACATCAGACACACCAAATGACATTCTGAATACGAGGAATGTCCTTCTGATATCAAACAATTTTGATTTTTTGAAAATTGCGATTCACAATTTTGTGGCAAGATATTAAAAATTGATATTTTTTATATTTTGATATAACAACAAAACCTTAACTCTTTAAACACATGTATTATATTAATAATTGTATCATTTTGTTGTTGCTGTTTTTGTTGTTGTTGTTTTTGTTGTTTGTTGTTGTTTGACTACAAATCACAAATGTAAGACAAACAAAATGTTGAATGAAAACAAAAGTTGAAATATTAAAATTAAATTAACCAAAATATTAAAGGAAGTGGGAAAACTAGCGTACCCTTTTCTGCTCTTTGTTAGTGTTGTTTCTATTACATGTAATAGGTTATTGATCTTCGACAAAAACATATTAACTTCCTTCTTCGTTGATATTTAGTACACTGCCAAAACGTTTGCCATGTTTACCCAACTATGCAAGATCAGTAAACGTTTAATTACTACAAAGGTTTATACTAAAGTTGGTTCAAGTTTGTTTACTAATATAAAGTTGGTCCAAATTTAGCCTACATAGTGCGTTTACGTTGTTCAACATGAATATACGTGCGTGTCTTGAATACTATGAAAATAGCATTTAAAAACATTTTAAATTTAATCCATTTACATTAACAGCAAAGTCACTCCAAGCTTGTCGTCAGCGTGCATTTGGAGTACACGTTTTCAGAAAGAAAAAGATAAAGAAAATGCATCTACGATACTTATTTATAGCTATATTATATAAGTAAACTATGTCATTGTTCTCAATATGAATTGTTTCTATTTAATTTTGGTGGTTTTATAAATCAGACCGATCAAAACACTCAGTACTAGTTCCTAGCATATCCTGTTTGTTTGCTTGAAGCGTGAATTATATGTGTGAGAAAGATACTGTTAAGAGGTAAAATGCTGTCTCATGTACATCATGTTATCAAATTGTCATGAAAGTACATGGAAGCCAGGATATGTAACAGACACAATTACCCTCTGTTTAGGGTCTTTTTATCTTTTCAGTTTCCGTAAGTCTATTGTTCAGATACGAAAACGCAAGTGATTCAGTAAGTTTACTGTAATCTGACTTCATTGTACCAATCAGCGTATTTCAATAGAGGCAGATGCCTATGTCAATAAAAGCGGGAGAGACAAGACCGATGTTTTTAATGGTCTAGCGCCCTCTCGTCTTTGCATTGCTAAATTGATCTATATTAATTTGACAAAATGTATGCCAATCCGAATGATAATGTCCACTTTTTTTTTTTTTTTTCTTTGAAAATAAGCCCTTAAATCACAAAAGGTCCGCTTATGAGCCTGTCGCGCCCCAATGCACTTGTGCAGGGCCACAGTGTCGCCCTTCCCTCGTATCAATGTCTATCTCCTATTTTGCTTCCTCCTGCCCCCCCCCGATTAGGCTCCCCACTCCCTCCCCGGTCCCTACTCTCTCCTCTCGAGCTTTCTCTTCTAGTCTTTCCGTCTCTCCCTCTCCTCTCTTTCTTCCTCACCCCTCCCACTCTCACTTGTTCAGTCTCAAGTATCTCTCCCCCTCCCCCTCCCTTGCGAATTTTATCAGTATGATCCATGACTGAAAATAAGCTCTGCAAAAATAAACATTTAAAATAAACCCGAGTCTGATATAGGCCCAACCAATTATCAGATTAGCTTGCCATTGGTACGAATGAATAGAATACATTATCTTTGCTCCAGTGCAATTCTTTTGTATTGCACTCAATATAAAACATGATTACCAAATCACCACTTGTACGCGCCTCATTGGGAGATATTTGACTAGTTCAGACGCTCGTTTCATCGTCAATATGAAAGACTTTTGCTTATAACTTGGCAACATGGTTAGTATATATTTCAATGCAAGACAATTTTTACGAGCCACTTACGTCTAGGCGTAAGTGCATATACACCAAACACAAGTCAATTGAAGCCGTACAATTTACCGCGAATTTAGGACCGTAAAATTTAGACTCTTCTTTTGTCTAGATTAGCACCCAACCGCACATCTCAAGGTTTTATGTAAAAAATCAATATAACTTACCAAAACGAAAACTGAAATTCACGAGCTTCAAATTTCAGTAACTAACAAAAGGCTAGAATAAAAGATTGGTCACACCTGGGAGAATGCCACTTCAGAATAACAATGACTTACAAAAACGGATACGGAAACAGAAACTGAAAAGATAAAACGACGGTTAGTATGTAACAAGGCATCTCATTGGTCCTGCTGTTTTACATCACAATGGCCGGCCGAGTTTTCAGTTCATTGACTCTTATCTGTATTAATGTTATTCGATCTTGGGATGTGACAGCAAAGTAATGGCAGAAATACAATACTGTCAATATCCTAAGAAAACAAAAAAATTTGACCATGTAAATTGTGTAACTTTGCTTGCAGAGATTCGGCTAAATTTATAAACTGACAATGATTTATACTGTATTTGCTCAGAATACTTACTTTCACGTACTTACCTTAAATCAACACCTGTTATACTGTTGTTACTGGTTATAATTTATATTGACTATAATCCCAGGTATCCCACGTGATGCTATTGCGTCAACATGCGAACAGCCATATGGTCGCGGAAAGCTTGGCCGGGCAAGCTACACCCCCGTGGAAAGGTAGGCCCGTGCACGTGTCTTGCACCCGAGCGGTCGGTGGTTCAAAACCGCACCCAAGAAAAATGTTTTCTCTTCTTCTTACTTCCTTCCTTCTTTCCTTCCTCCTCGTCAAAAAGCAGCTAGGGCGTTAGGGTTAATTATATTTTCCAAGCATTCCTACTGCGCGCAATCAACTCAAACAGCCACACAGAGACACGAATATTCATCATGCTCATGCACAGTGCAGACCTTGTAAACATCTCAAAACAAGTAACTAACCCCCCTTAAATAATGACCATTATTCAAAAACGGGTGATTGTATTACAAATCTGTAAAATGCGTTGGAAGCAGAATTTATTTCTGCACATTTTGACACCTCATTTGTAGCAATTGACTAAATATTGACGTCACTGCGTACATTTAAATAAATGTAACCCAAGATTTGAGAGTTGCAGTAAATTCTATTGATTTTGCATTCAGTGTAATGGAAGGAAATCTGTGTAATGATATCTGCGTGTTTTTGTATTGTAAAGATTTGTATGTAAGTGCAACTTTCAAATCTGGACCTCACTACATTAAATTGACCGGTGTTTTATTGTTATCTGGGCTATCGTATCAAATGAGGTGTCAAAATGCGTAGAAATAAATTCCGCTTTCAACGCATTTTACAGGTTGGTAATACAATAGCCTCTTTTTGAATAATGGCTATTATTCAAGGGGGTTAGTTACTTTTTTTTGAGATGTTTATATGTATAGTATTTTTAAGACTGTATACGTCAAACACTATCTTGACGAGTTTGCGACATCGCATTATGGATGTTAAGAGATTTGTCCTTAAACGTGACGATTCCGTTCCCAGTTTTCCGATAAAATAATTATTTATAGCTTAAAAAGGTTAAAAGTATCGCAGTTAGAATGAAATCCACTTTCATGGGGATAGCTGCTGTATCATTATAACAGTTCTGACACCAATTTAACAATATTATTGTGGGGTCTCAAGTTCATACCCATTTTAAGCTCACGCATTTTTTTACAGATGACTGGAATTCCATATTTCGGTTTCAGCGAATGCCCGAAAAAGTTATGTTTTTGAAAGGCGGTTTCCGTTTGGAATGTAGAATTACTAATTTTTGATATTACTTCTCGCGATTTTAATTTATTAGACAATCATATTTACGAAAATAGCGATATTTTTAACAGTATCTATTTTTATCTAAAAAACTATCCACATTAAAAACTATCCCGACAAGCGAGAGGTCTGGGGTTCAAGTCCCCGCACAGGCAGGTATGTCCGGAGTTTTTACTATAGTATATCTGCCTATACATGTTATGTTTCCATTTGTAAATTCATGTTTAAATGTGCTAGTGTGCGATGCGTTATTCTTCTTTCCCCTGTATATTGATATAACGATTAAGCATCATTTATTTGATCTCGTGCATTAGTTTGTAATGTTTGAATGTTTCCCTGTTCCAGTGTCAGTAATGTAGCCAGCGGGGGGCAAGGGGCAGAGTGCCCCCACAAAAAATGAAAGAAAAAGTGCCCCTCTGACAAAAAATGAAAGAGAAAATCAGGAGGGCAAAGGAAAAGAAAAGGGCAAGGAGCCCCTTTTCTAGCAAAATTCAGGGCCAATATAGTGTAAAATACAAAAATTTTCCGCGCTACGCGCGCACATTGTAACAATAAAGCCCTTTTTTAGCCGGATAATGGGCGAAAATAGTGTAAAATACCATTTTTTTCCGCGCTACTCGCGCACATCATCCCAATAAGGCCCTTTTCGGGAAGCTCGAAGACATACAGTCTCTATGTATTGTATGATGCAACTGCAATTTTTTCGTCTGTGCCCCAAAAATGTATTTTGCCCCCCCCGACCAAGAAAGCTGGCTACGCCCCTGTCCCGTGTACATGGTGTATGATGCGTAAGCCTCTTCCTCTGTTTGTATCCACATTAGTTCACTAGACTGAAACCGTATCAGACCGCAGGTGATAAAAAGATTTTAAACTAGAATTAAAACAACCACACCCTCTCAATATGGAGTTTTGTAATATATCGCATTGTGATAAAAAGTTTAATTTTGGACATGCTATAAAAATCAAGGAAAAGCTTTACTCACACCAAACTTACCACGTAGTCTTGACTCAATGTCCGTTGCTGGTTGGTATTATTACATTTAAGCGATTTTAGTTATTTACTTACATTTGACCATGTTTGTCCACAGCATGTAGGAGTATATTCTAGAAATGGCTACCGATCACGTTAACGACAAACCTCTACTTGGATGTGTAAGAGTTTTTGACCCTAAATTGACGGTTTTTCTACTAGGAATTCAAACCTATGACACATTTGGCTGCTTTGCAATAGACTATACCATTTTCACCCTGATGTTGCAGTGACGTCAGTACAGTGGCATTTCATTAGGCGCAGCCTCAAATTTCTAGCGTTCGGGCAAAGCGCTGGTGTACAAACACGCGCGCTCAAAGATGCGTGAGCGAAACAGCTGCTTCATCGCGTTGACGTCACTGCCACATCAGGGTGAAAAATAATATAGGTAATAGATGACTATGAAACCTCAAACCGACCCCTCGATAAAGGTTCGAAGCAAGCGTTAGTTTAACGAACGTTGCCTATTTAGTGCGAATGTAAGCGTCGCTCGAACCGTAAAGGTTTCTATCATGGCCTCATCAATTGAGAAGGGAATATAATGATTTTGTTGTAATAATATCGAAATTAAAAGGGGGTAACCCTACTGGACGTCACATTCTTGGTCACATGTCACATATTTAGTTTCTAAACGCGTCACACGTCACCTATTTTAAACACCATGTTTAGCATATCAATCTTTATTTATGTGTTTACCAGATAAACACTGTGTTCAGTTTCTATACACGTCACATCTCACATACTTAGTTTCTAAACGCGTCACACGTCAGCGCTTTTTACAGTGTATATGACGTTTATAATTGAAAATTAGGGGGGTTGCAACAACCCACCCCCTTCGTAGTCCGTGTTACAAAATATGGCCCAGTAGTTTTAGGGTTAATCATGTCCTAGCCTATAAAAACGAGTCTCCGAAGGACTCACACCACTAAATAAACGTCCCATTGAAATACAAGTGAAAATACAAGAAAGTTAGTTTGTTTAGAACTGTAACAATATTTTTAATATTTTGATTGAACCAAGGTCTTAAATAAAAATTAAATTTGTTTTTATTTGAATTTGATTTTTAGAACAAGTTAAGACAAACATCCCGGATTTCAGCCGACACTCGCGCCTCCTTACCAGTTCCAGCCATGATATTTTTCCGAGAGCCTATCACCCATGCACATTCGATTCGGAACATTTTCTGAACAAATTTGTAGTTTTTATCCAAACAACCAAGAGTCACTCAAATTCGGTTCCCTCGGGACGCCGATATATTTTGCATAGGCGTTATTTTTTACCGGGACTATGTAGGGTTACACCAAATGCGGAAGGATTTAGTGTAGTGCACCCTAATGACATACGTCATTATATGAGTATGCCGTTTATTCCGTTTTTATTTACCCCACTATTTCCCTTATTATTCAAAAATATGCTCTTTACGGAAATATATGTAAATAATCCCATAGTTTAAACTTGATTGCAAATAGTCCATTTGGGTAGTCCATTTAATTATGAAGTCATATGGACTCTTTAATTCTTTAACTCTTTTAAAATATGTTTCGATGTTGCTTCACCGCCCTTCCCCTCCCTAGGAATAAGAATGTTATCCCAAATTGGATCTAAATCCAGTCCATTGCAGCTTAGGATATTTTGTTCTTATGTGGATGGTTCCAGAACTTCACGATCTCGGATTTAATGTTTTTACTCCCACTCCAACACTTTAAAGTTGTCCCACACAATCAGATGGACTACGTGATCCCTTACCGCAGACTTAAAACGCCAGTGTTCAACTGTTAATGGTGTTGCACATATTGTATTCTTTGAGCATTTTCTCGTTCTTTCTTGATAATACTCTGCGTTGTATTCGCTATCGTATCCGACGTCACTTCCTGCCGAGGTCACAACTACTTCCGTAGTGATGGATCAAGCGGTTGCATGACAGCGCCATCTACGCTGTACACGTCGATGTTCTGCTGTTTGAAAATCAAGTTTTAGCCATTTATTATGGGTTTCACTGCCTAGTAAGCTTTTGCAAGATGTCATGAGGTTTCAGGGCTTAAATATGACTGGTAATTTAAAAATATGATTTATAAATTTAATACATTGATATCGCCATTGCGTTTCTCACAAAAGCGTGATCCAGTCGCTATGGTAACACCAATTTGACGTCATGTCTACGATAGCGAATAATGCATCACCATCGATCCGATAAAGCAATTTCATTAACACAAAATTGTCTTGTCTTGGTGGCTACAGGAGCATTCCGAAACTTGTTAACAAGTTTGTAAATCGTGGAAACCCGTACACCGGCAGTTCTGATGCTCTTCGTAGTTGTTCCGAAAGAGCCTCTATATTTAAGGCATTTAAGGTCAAGAAGGGACTTCTTGACTAAATCTCAAAGGTAGACAGACAATCATCACAGCACTGCCATCTGCGGAAGACGCCATGACCTAGGAAAAACTTTCCAGATAAATTAGTGCAGTTTTATGATGATACTTGGTCATTTTTGTTTATGCTACTTTGTGTGAATATCCACTCCACTAGAATTAACGAATGAATAATAAATTAGTTGTATACTCGTCTCAGTTCGCAAGTAGTTACAGCAACATTGAAGTATTTGTGTCTATGCTTGGTATTAAACTAATAGATAACCTGATTATTAGGGAATGAGGAGATCAGACGCAGGCTGAACGTAACAACAACTATTCTTGACGAATTAGCCCAACGACGGATGAATTAGTTTGGGCATGTCGTAGGTATGCCTAAGCACCATCTCCAAGCCTACCAAAACGGCGTCACTGTCCTTATGCCACCAGGTCGACCAAGTACAACACAGCACAGGGATACCGCTACAGGATGCTAAACAGCAGGCCCAAGAGAGATTGGAGTCACCAAGAATGAATCGGAGGAAGCCGAAGGGCTACACTGCTCTATAGATCTAACTCGAGCAAGTCAGGTCATAGGTCGAACACGAATAGTTTAGTATACAACAATGTCCTTCCTTTCTTGCATCGCAAAGATTCTATTCTATTTTTCGACTGGAATAAATGAAAAGATCACAAAATGATTAACGATCCATTCCGATGAAACCCGAAGAATGAAATAATTTCCACAAACGCGCGCAGAAAACAATATCTTTATCAGACATCATAAACCACGATGACCTTTTGCACGGTCAATTGTGGATGACAAAGGTTCTTTCATACAATGGCAGATGAATCACAATGAAGTTTAAAAATACATCAATCTATCTCCCAAAAAATGTTTTTCACACCTTTCTTTTTGTGAATATATCTTCAAACATAATTATTGTTCACGCATTTCTCAAGCAACATAGTGCTTCGATATACCTTTTTTCAAAAACAATCCTGGTGTTAAAATTAGGCATGAAATTATGTCTTACGGTATGATTTTTTATTTTTACAGACCTAAACGTCGCGTTTCAAACTAATATATTTCGCTAAAGAAAGATTTTTCCCAACTCTATAAGGCACATTGTACGGGTCTATATAGCCTGTCTCAAAAACAAAAGCGTGCAAGTGAAAAGCGCCCTCTTTAACTATTAGAAAATACTATTGTGACATGATGTTTACATCAACGTCAAGGGCGCAGTCTTAGCTTTCAAATGCTGTTTTGTTATGTTTAGTTAACAACGAAAGGGTAAAATCAAATTTGTGCCACTGTTACTAGGGAAGAGGGCTGTACATGTTAATTAATGATAGCATCAAGTTTGACACATGAAGTTGGGAAATATATTTCATTAGCGAATTATGTTACTTGGAAAATCAAAAAGGTTGAGTACAAAAGGGGGCAGGTTGAAGCCTGTGAAAATCAAAAATCATACACTAGAAGCCTAAATTTCACATCTAAGTGTAACACCAGGATTTGAAAAAAAACATACAGTACCAAGCTAAGAAAATTGGGAGATGAGGCTGTCGATCTGTTCTCACACCTTTAAATTAACCTTCACATTATAGTAATGATGACAAAGCTCATCATATGAAACTTACCATTTTAAAATGCAGTAAATGATACCAAGTACACCGAAGAAGAGAATTAGCATCAGTACTATAATCGAAATCACGCCGATTACTGATCCTGTAATGAAAGGTTAAATGCATTCATAATCACGACGTTGTTGATCACCGGTGACGCACAGCGACGACGCCTGGGAAATAATTAATTTGTACAGGCAATGAAACTAAATCAATACACGTGTAACTGCTATGCATGATTTGATATTCAGACGATAAATCTTTGGATAACGGGTAGAAATTGATGTATATCTCCCGTAATTTTTTGTTTCTAAAGAAGTCAATTTTAAGGCATGCACTTGAATATATGTGTTGAAAGAATGTGATAGTCGTTAGCTTGCGTATTGACAAAGAACCGTGCGTTTTGAACTCAAAAACTGATTTTATATGTGCAGAACAAAAAATGACAGCTGCCCTCATTCGTAAACACTCGGGTCATAGAAGATACATGGTACTATAGCGCAGCGTGGGCCACTGATGGAGGCAGTCTAAAAGCAGATGACGTACCATGTTCACAGAGAGTCACCAGGCTATTGTCAATAGCCTTAGTCGGATGTCCCTCGGTCCATTATGCGTCTCAAAACTATTAAACAGGTCGGAACAAAATGGGCATGCGTGGCTGTGGATTCGATATACCATCATGGCGATTTCTGCCATGAAGATATCGGGGCGATGACACTGTGTGACGATGAAGATAATATATACCAGTAATATAATAGTATATAATGTAATGTAATGTAATGTAATAATGTAATGTAATGTAATGTAATGTAATGTAATGTAATGTAATGTAATGTAATGTAATGTAATGTAATGTAATGTAATGTAATGTAATGTAATGCAATGCAATGCAATGTAATGTATAACAAGGAACAGTTGTGGCTTACAAACAACGAACACATCTTACACTTCCCATAATGCATCTCTTCCATTTCAATTGTCTGTATTGATTTGCTATGTTGTGCCACATGGGTCGATAGTGAATCATTTCTGGCATGCCACTGGAAATTATACCTCAGTGAACAGAGCACATCCAGATCTTGCAAAATATATTTATTTCTTGACTAGCGACCCATGTTCAGAAAGTCTATTCTCAATATAAAAACAAAGGAAACCTGTACATAAGTAATGGGAGCGTCATTGTTGAAATGACGGGATGTATTATGTTGAAAAGGATTCTGGGAAGGGTAAGATATCTTTTTTGGAGTTTATGTTGAAAAATTGCGCCAATACCAAGTTTTATTACTACTTTTTGATAAACTTGGGGAAAAGTGCCCTTATTTACTGCATACCGAATATATTCTGAACCCTTTTGAATAGTTTTACAGGATTTTGCGCAGACGGGAGCTTTGTGCACGCAAGGGAAGCAAGTTTCTAAACCAGCGTGTCAGATTTTAATTTTCGTGATTTTTTTTTAAATTCGGCCACCATTTGGGGTAAATTTTACAGGATATTTTACCTATATTACAACAAATCTAATTTAAAAAAAAACTGGAGAAATCCGTTGAAATTTAAGCAAAAGACGCCAAAAAATAACGGTCATTCTAGGAAAATAGGAAATGTCCTTTGCAATCGGCAGGCTGTATATTGAAGGACAATACAGTCAAAAATTGTTTTCACATATTGCTATGGTAATTATACCTGTTACATCACTACTTACCTATAACTGTCGTATCTTTCGATTTTGATAAAATAGCGGCTAATGTTTCATTAGATTGGTTTGTCGTAAGTTGCACTTCTGTAAAAAAATAAAAAATTTCTTTGCTGTACTCAAACCGTATTTTTTCGGCACGTATAGATATGTTTCGGAAAGTAGGACCACTTTGGACCCTATGAAAAAAATCAGTATGTTGTAATTTCGTAAACATTGTAAATACAACTTAGATAAACTTCCGATAAACTAAGCCTGCAAACACTTGTAAAAACTGTAGTTTGCATTCTCACGACCTATGTTTTCAATATTATGGAGGTATATATTTACAATTAAATTGTCTGTTTAAAGTTACTCGTTGTCTATCAAAGTAGGCATGTCCACTAAAATGTTAAGTACTTTTAAATTTATTTAGACCTAACTTATTGGCTGGGACTTGATGAAACAAACATTTTGGTATTGAAATAATCTTAATCGGACGTTCCATTCCAGAGATATGGCCTTTCGAGTGTTACGGTTTTATATAGGGCTGCTAGAACATGTTAAAAATTTAAAGTCCAAAAAGGAATAATAATACCTTAAGGGCTGGAGTATGAACGTTTGGACAGTATTTATTTTGGGACATTAGAACACATCAGACATATCGAATTGCATTCTGAATACGAAGAATGTCCTTCTGATATCAAATAATTTTGATTTTTGAAATTCGCAATTTAATACACATTTTATGGCAAATCATTAAAATTGGTATTTTTGATATTTAACAGTACTCGGTAACAGTAAACTTTATAAATCTGATGATTTATACTTAAAGTGTATGTAGGTGGGATGAAAAGCCGACGATCAAATGAAAATTTTGACCTTTCGTATTGAATATATGATTTTTTTTTTTCCAAAAACACCAAAAAAAATTAGGTCTTTAAAAATCCATATCTTCAATATGAAAGGTCAAAATTTTCAATTGACCGTCGGCTTTTCCTCCCAGCTACATACACTTTAAGAATATACCATTAGATTTATATAATTTACTTCGAGGACCGTTATATATCAAAAATTTGAAAAAATATCAAATTTTTATAATTTGTCATAAAATTTGTATTATATTGTGATTTTCAAAAATTAAAATTATTTGATATCACAAAGACATGCTTCGTATTCAGAATGCAATTCGATAGGTCTGAGGTGCTCTCATGTCCCACAAAAAATACTGTCGAAACGCCATAAACGCTCATTCTAGATCCCTTAATGACTTTAGGGTACTTTTTCTTGATGTATTTATTAACTAGCATTATCTGGAACATTATATTTGCTTATAACAGCATGAAATAAGATTATCCTGAAAAATTAACGGTTTTGTTGACATACAACAAAAAATATAACACCTCAAAACGCATGGTTTGTTTGGTGGAAACATTATGCATGATCCTAGATGGCTGCCATGGAAAATATCTCCATAGAGGAGCTGAACAATAAGTGCATTATTTTAAATGAATAGTGGCATGATGCAGTCTACAGTAGAATTCACCACGACCTTTGCAGGACTTAAACCCCATTAAAAGCTATTAAACCAAGATAACACTCATTGAAAACAGCTCAACTGATTAAATCAGATCTTCTCTGGTTGTACACATGTTTCTGTTTTATCTGTGCGGTATCGCAATGAGCTGGTACAGGGTGAGTCAAAAAAAGTGCAATAGAGCAAAGAATCGATATTTGTGTAAGAACCACGTTGAACTTTCCAATTCCAATAGTCACATGTTGTGCAAAAATGAAGTCAATCACATCTACCGTTTAATTTTTATGAGTCCTTTTGCTACGATACCCAATTTCATTATTTTTCCACAAGGTACCATGTATTTTGAATGGGAGCACACAATGCACGATAAAGGCACCAGCTCTGAAACTGACTTTACCTTAATAAGGTTGATTTTTGCGTTATTTCAATTTCTTTTTTCTGTTCAAACAAACTTTCTAACATTACATAAGTCCTTCATACCTCACTCGACTCCAACTCCAGCTTTTTAAATCCCAATATGTCCAACAACTGGATGTTTTATAATTCACTCCACTTCAATTTGCGCGCATTTCATTTCAACATTTGAAAAAATCCGCCTACAAAATGTGTTTGTTTTTGATAGAGAATAAACATATTTAAAGTAAAGGTAAAATGAAAATAACAACAAATAATGTTTCTTTTTCTTAAACAAGACCAAGGACAATAACAATTTAGGTGCTACATTTTATTTCAATGCCAATGAGGTTAAGAAAATAGCAGTTGTTCCAAATCTACCTTACACAGAGTGGGCTGACATTCAAATTTTAGACGTTTCTTGGATAAACATTAAAATTGGGTATCGCTATAAAATGGATCATAAAAACAAAACGGTAAATGCTAATTCCTTGGTTTTTTCACAAAAGGTCACTAATGGATATATCATTTATCAAATGTTTTAAAACCTAAAAGGTTCAAATCGGTTCTTAAATAAAAATGGATTCTTTTCTCTATTACACTTTTTTTGACTCACCCTGTATTATAGTTTCAGTTGGGTAACCGATTATAAAGGAAACGCAAGGTAACAATGGTATGCGGGCCTTTGTTCACGAAATGAGACAATACTCTGCTTATTGTTAACCAGCATTCTTGAAAATGAGCAACATAATGATTGTTGACTTAACACGGTTTGGAAATCATTTCTTCATATTTTTTGGTGTTATCTGTCGTTTACATTCCTTCCTAAAACACAAAAGTGCGAATACTTCCAAACACCTAAATTAGCTAAAAATTTAGGACTTGTTACAAAACTATATTTTCTAGAACTTCAAAGAATACTTTAAATGTAGCTTGTACCTTTTTTTGTGGCATCCTTCAGAAATGAGCGGAGCGGTCCGTTACCAATATTTTCGGTCAAATCTCCATTCAATTAACACGGGGAGTTGGCTAGCTATGCCTTCCAACATCTAACCTAGCTGTAATTTTAGGTCATGTTAGAGAAGTATATTTGCTAGAAGTTTGGAGAATACTTTAAATATTAGCCGGTTATTTTTCACACAGTGATGTTAACTAGGCAAATGCCTATACTTCTAACATACGCTATTTGTAAAGGTCGCGCGTCAATGGTGAGAGCACTGTGTATAGGAAAACGGACAGTAACTGCAGTATGGTAGTCTTAAACAGTGTTCAATCTTTTAAGATCAGCACATGTTATCTTCAAAAATTATTATATTTCATCATGACATAAGTTTGATAACATTAATCAATACTCATTTTGAGAAATTTGCTCAAACTCAAAGGTTATCTTTACTACATTGAGCAATAGACTGTGTGGGCATGGAAGCCATGATGAGTAGCATATCTGAAATGGACATGGTGGTCAGAAATGCATAGTTTGAGATGGGTTTTGGTAGGCTTAAACATTCTTCAATTTGTTAACATCTGCACATTTTGTCTTCAAAAATTGTTAAATTTTATTTAAATTGCATTTCAACACCTGATGCACAAAATGATGTCACCTCAACCTGTTGTAGTTCTCATCTCATTGATTTTGTCTTTTAAGAAAGTTGATCCCTTGATAAAGGAAGGTCATCTCTATTTACTGAACAATCGGGAAAGAGTTTGGCTAGTGTTTTCTGGTGGAATAAGGAATTTCTTGGAACACCCTGTTTTATGCCTAAATTTGACCAAAACATGTAACTGTGCGCCATTTATCAGCTATGACAATACGATCGTAAATGGGTGATTGCTCACACACAATAAGTGGGAAACTGTTCTAGGTGCAAATGTGTTGACAGGGGACATCCCTATTAAATCAAAGATACGGTGTCTGATCTCCGCCAAATGCCCCCCTTTATTATTAATTCCCCGCTTTTTACTTAACCCCCCCACCTTTTTACAAATAATTCCCCCTTTTTAATTCCCCTGTTTGCAAATAGTTCCCCCTTTTTGTAAATAGTTCCCCCTTTTATTTTTACCCATTTTGTAAATAGTTCCCCTTTTAACAAATAATTCCCCGTTTTAAATTTCCCCTTTTTACAAATAGTTCCCATTTTTGTAAATATCCCCTTTTACTTTCACCCGTTTTGTAAATAGTTCTCCTTTTTTAAATAAATAATTCCTTTTAAATTTCCCCTTTTTTTACAAATAGTTCCCCTTTTGAAAATAGTTGTTCCTTTTTTACTTTCCCCTTTTTGTAAATAGTCCCCTTTTAATACTCACCCTTTAATGTAAATAGTTTTTTCTTTTTACACTCAAGAATGGTTTATCCCATTTTACTTTCTCCTTTTCAAATTCGATTCCCCGATTTGTTTTTTCTCCCCGCTTTTTGATGTGCGTATGGCTGTGTTTTATAGGCTTTATAGAATCACGCCTCTAACCACGTGGAGTGCCAGCCTTCATGCTTCGATCGTGCATACATGTAGGCCTACTTCGATATTGAAATAGGTCCAGCCTACACGTTGAAAGCACGTGATTGTCTGATACAAATTCTTGAGCTAAATAAAATGAATAAAATGATACTTATTATGTAATTTATGAATTCTATAGGATATAGATCTACATTTAAGAAAAATCATAATCTGAATATCATGCAACTAAATATAGACCCAGGAAAAGGCCAGGAGATTGGAATTCGAATCAATTAGATTGGCTTATTAATCGTTATTATTTTGGACTTGTCTCGACTTTTAAAAAAGACTAGGCTTAAGGGATCTAAAATGAGCGTTTATTGCGTTTCGACAGTATTTTTTGCGGGACATGAGAGCACCTCGGACCTATCAATGCATTCTGAATACGAAGCATGTCTTTCTGATATCAAATAATTTTCATTTTTTGAAAATCACAATATAATACAAATTTTATGACAAATTATAAAAATTTGATATTTTTCAAATTTTTGATATATAACAGTCCTTTTTTTTTGGTGTTTTGGGGAAAAAAATCCATATCTTCAATACGAAAGGTCAAAATTTTCAATTGATCGTCGGCTTTTCATCCCACCTACATACACTTTAAGTATAAATCATCAGATTTATCAAGTTTACTTCAAGAACTGTTAAATATCAAAAATATCAATTTTTAATGATTTGCCATAAAATGTGTATTAAAGTGCGAATTTCAAAAATCAAAATTATTTGATATCAGAATGACATTCTTCGTATTCAGAATGCAATTCGATATGTCTGATGTGCTCTGATGTCCCAAAATAAATACTGTCCAAACGTTCATACCCCAGCCCTTAATTGCTACTTAATTCTTCATCTAACATAATAGGGCCTACTAATTCTTTTTGGATTTTTGAGGCGTGCACCACTGACCGAAGTCCCTGGTTCATTTGTCTGGTCAATTGAATATACGCCATAGAGCCTTTGATTAGAAAGCACATTTTTATTGTTAACGGGATTGTTGACAAACAAAGAATAGCGAAAATTACTCGGAACTGGCTTAAAAATAAAGTTGCATAAAATCACACAGCCACACTTGTCATAAATATGCAATGCCCATTTTGTCCAGGCCCGTTTTATAAATGTATGCTTTTATTGTCATTTCACTGTTAAGACCGCTTGTTTTAAACTTTGGTGCTAACTTTAAAAAAAAGCTTTTGAATATATAGCACAAACAATTCTTATTATCTAGGCTTCTGTAACAATGGCAGCCAGTTGTTTGTTGTCTCTGACATATCCCTGTTTATAGACAAGTTCTTCACAGACTTTCAAACATCATTGCTATGAATTTGACCAGCATAAATATTTATGCATGCCATTTCACCCGTTTAACATTGTGAACATCATTTGGTTTATCAATCATATCGGATTTGCTCTTTGTACAGCCCCTCTATAAACGTGCATAAAAGTTGACGGATCCCTAACCCATTGAATTTAGCGGCGCTTGCACAACAGGCTATAAATCTACCTACGTTGGTATCCAAATTCATGTAGAACGCCTTTCCAAAAATGGATGTAGCGAAATGAGCTCTAGTGAGTGCACGGTACTCTCCAGGGTCCAGGCTTACTGGTAAAGCCTACGCACGGAAAACGGGGAGTATCCAAACAAAAAGGGAGTAATAAAAACAAAAAGGGAGTATTATTTAAAAAGGGAGAAACTATTTAAAATGGGAACCTATTTGTGAAAAGCGGAGGAAAGTTAAAGGGATTATTTGTAAAAGGGGAACTATTTACAAAATGGGTGAAAATAAAAAGGGTATTATTTGTAAAGGGGTAATTCGAAAACGGGGAAACTATTTGAAAAGGGGGAAAAAAAAAAAAGGGGGGAAACTATTTGAAAAGGGGAATTCGAAAAGGGGGAACTATATGAAAAGGGGAAATTCGAAAAGGGGGAAACTAAATGAAAAGGGGGAAAGTCGAAAAGGGGGAAACTATTTGAAAAGGGGAAAAAAGGGGGAAACTATTTGAAAAGGGGGAAACTATTTGAAAACGGGGAAAGTTAAAAGGGAAATATTTGAAAAAGGGGAAAGCATTTCGCAAAAAGGGAAAACTAAAATTTGGGGATATGAATTATAAAAGGGGGAGTTTGGCGGAGATCAGACACCGTACAAAGACCTGAATCATACTATTGTGTAGCATAATTACCTACAGCGGCTTGTGTTGTCACTGCAACTTTATTTTGAGTGGAGTTTGGAACAGTGGTATCGTTGGGGTGTGTTGACGCTAAAATTGAAAATAAAACGGTTTACATTTTTAGTATAGTAAGAGACGCACCATTAGATGTTATGGGGGGCTAGGGATTTTTTTGAAGAAAACAAACTCCTCCCACTGGAGAGACGAAAACCAACCTTTGGCCACTAGTGAGATGATATAAAATGCCTCACTGATGAGAAAAAAATCCCTACCCAACTTTGTATAAAGTTATACAGTAAAGTAAAATTGGAAACAAATTGAAAAAATTCCTCCAAGGCAGCGAAAAAAAAAGCCTGGATATGATGTAATAATAAATAAACTCCCTAGCCCCCTCGATAATATCTAATGGTGCGTCCCTAAACATTGGTTAAGGTACTGTACATTTTCACATCACTTCCTAGACTGTGCAAAGTTTGTTGATTCCCCCCCTCCGAAATTCACTTTGCCCCTACCACATGCCCCCCGAAAAAAATTCTGGCGCCGCCACACGTTGCGCTATTACTACGTACGTACATGGAATTAATTACGACGGATTATAAAAACTTTACAAAAACGACCAATTTTTCTTTGTCTGCGAGTTACAAATTATACATCAAACACTCGAATGAAGCAATTGTTTTGCAAAATTACCTGCGGAAGCTTTGGTTACCATTGTCACTTTGTTTTGAGTTGTGATTTGAGCGGTTGTCTCGCTAGCATCTGTTGTAGATGGTGTAGCGACTGAAATAAAAGATGGAATAACCTTTTATTCATACACTCTAGGGTAGCGAGAACCAATCAGAACAGGCGTTAGAAAAATAGCAAAAATCATGGATTTTTGTTTCTCGTGTATGAAATAGGTTAAATATTCAAAATCCGTATCATTTATTGCTCGCGAAATTATGAAAAATAATGCTCTTTTACTGAGATGTTGATGTGTGTAATGCACTCCCCCGACAGCGTCATCATCCCTATATCTTCGTGTCAAAAATTGCCGTGATAGTACGGCGAATCCTCTCGTTTTTCAATAGCTACGCTAAGTTCAGTATTTATCAGTATTTACGCATGGCGATTTTGTTCGAGATAGGCCGAGCGACTCAGGCTAAGCATCATAGTTTCTATTCTACACATGTGGTTTTGTTTTTAATACACTAACTTGAAATTAAATACACTAATTAGCGGCCATTGCTGTTTGATCTGGATATATTTTTACTGCATTTTATGCGTAACGATTTTTAAATCGTAAGTTGAAATTGTGATATATTTAATTTTGTGAATTTCTATTCTACACATGTGGTTTTGTTTTTAATACACTAACTTGAAATTAAATACACTAATTAGCGGCCATTGCTGTTTGATCTGGATATATTTTTACTGCATTTTATGCGTAACGATTTTTAAATCGTAAGTTGAAATTGTGATATATTTAATTTTGTGAATTACAATTATATAAAGGAACACATTTAGCCCATTCACCTAAGATCCAGGTGCTTGTATAGAATATATTCAATCACACGTCTATGTCACAATGCATATGTAAACTTTTTTTATCGGTGTCTCCAATAGAATATTGATCACCAACGGAGTATGGAGCTGTATGAAAAAAATATTTATAATATAGGGTGTTGACACTGTGCCCTCCCCCCACCACACCTTCCGGGCTCGTGCATTAAACTCATCGACATCTCTGTACGCAATTTTGTACAATTTCACTCCCAACAAGTGATACGCATTTGTTAACCCATACTCTGATAGCTCGTAATAGGCGGGACTCATAACATGTGTATGCGTACACGCAACTGAGCGCACCACCTATACGTGAACTGCAATTTGCGTATTGCGTGACTGACGCTCGCTTTTGAGAATTTACACGCGCTAAAGTTGAAACTTTAATTGACTGACGCAGTAAGAAAACCGAACAATTCTCTCCTATTACTAGCTGATCATAATATATAAGTAGCACTGGTTTGGTCCTATAGAAATGTGTGTAATCATTAACTAGTTTAGAATATTGAGGGCGCTATTTATTTTAGCCTAATTTAGAGGTGATCAAGACTTGTAAAACTGCTCATATTACAAAGGACAACATCATAAATGAGGTGAAGAGCATGAACATAAAACAAGTGAACAACACTAACGAAACTAATGTTTTAGTCGAAATAATAATCCTAAATTTCTACAAAATTTATAAATAATTTGTGAATAAATGATAAACGCATATGTAAAGGGAGAAAAAGTAGCATCTCAAATTACACAAAAATATCATCATGAATTTGATAACCATTATCATTACCAAAAACAAAACGCAACTCTCAAACAGTGTTTATGTTCACGCGGTACCTCTGCATTGAACCATATCATTCTGATCACTCGCACCTGTAAGATTAGTATCTTTGAAAAGAGTGGTATTGTATTCAAACGATGACTGCAGGTGATGAGTGCAACCTGCTTGTAGGGCAGCGCAATATATTCAATAATTGTTTTACCCTATTGCTATGGTAGTTAATTCGATTATTGCATCACTTCACCAGCGAATAAACCATGCTAACAACACTTACCTTTGTAAATAGATACTTTGCTTCCTGCGCCGCAAATATCATACTTATCCCCATGACATGTCCTATCACATTCCAAGTCATCTACTGCTTCATCCCGTCGTCATTTCTCCTCGTATACATATGCACCTGTTCCCGCCCTGCAGTCCCGCATATCGCATAGTCTCGGTTAACATTTGGCATTTTGTGATACAGTATCTCGTGGTCATGCTATCACTGGTGCCTGTATCATTTACGTTCTTGAAATCGATGGATTTGCCGCTGAAACAACCAAAGTATTCTGGAGCTGTTCACCGGAAATATGATAGAAATTAAATAAGTGTATTTTTCAAACTATAGACATAAGTATTTGTTGCTGATAATACCTCTTTATCTATTCTCAAAAAGCTATGAAATCATCACCATTCATTATCGTCACCATTTTAGTAGTAACATTATGAAAGAAAACAAAAATACTGTGTTCAAATACTTGGAACCAACTGAGTATTTCATGATCCTAGCACCCTCTTTTTATGACATTTTTCGGTACATATCAACGACAAAAGCTTATTCCCAAAATTGCAGTTGATTTCGCTTTTACGTTTGCGAGTTATGCATGATTATGTGTATTACACTATTCCATAGGCAAGTGTTGTAATTTCGTTCTGGTGTACCAGAACATAATTCAAATTCAAATTCAAATTCATAATTCAAATTTAATGATAATTTTTGCAAAACGGGAGACATTATTTTGCACATAAACACTATGTAGCTATTATAGGTTTCCAGTAGTATAAAAATCACAACCTTTTTGGAGAAAAGTGTGGGATGAGGCTGTGGATTACGAAATGCCCTTTTAACTAAGGTTAACAAATCAATAGCTTCAACTACTTCTTACCGGCACAAACAGCGTGTACATAAGCATTGCCAACACATGGTCCATTTGTTGGAATACCAGGCAGGCATTTGTGGAGTCCCTCGTCACCTTTTCAACAATTTAAAGTGAAACAATCATTGGAAAAGGAAAGTATTAGACAAAGACGAGTTTTGAAAAGGTTCACTAGGAAATTGGATAGGAAAGTTTGCACATTATTTTTGTGGAACCTGAGAGCACATGAGACATATCAAATTGCATTCTGAATACGAGGAATGTCCTTCTGATATCAAATCATTTTTATTTTTTTTATTTTTTATTTTATTCGCGATATAATACAAATTTTATTGCAAATTATTAAAATTTGATATTTTTGATATTTAACAGTCCTCGAAGTAAACTTTATAAATCTAATGATATATACATAATCTGTATGTAGCTGAGATGAAAAGCCGACCATCAATTGAACATTTTGACCTTTTATATTGAAGATATAAATGTTGTCCTACAAAAACATTTTTTTAGTGTTCCTGAGAAAACAATCTTTATCTTCAATACGAACATAATATGATGGACGGCTTTCCATCCCAGCTACATACATAACATTAGATTTATACAATTTCGAGGGCTGTTAGATTTCAAAAATATCATCTTTTAATCATCTGCCAATCAAAATTATTTGATAACATAAGGACATTCCTCGAATTCAAAATGTTATTTGATATATCTGATGTGTTCTCAGGTCCCACAAAACACGTGAAAATGTCGCTATCCGGGCCCTTAAGGACATTACAATTTAAAGCAAAATATAAATCCATAATATTGAGCAAATGTTTCTTGATGAATTAATAATGAAGTGAATAATACACACCCATATTTAAATGTCGAATATTAACCGCGTTATTAGTCACGTTAAGTACAGAGAAATATTGTTACAAATAGAGAATGACATTCATGTGATTAAAAACATATTATCAATCGTCATCTTAAATACCAAGTGCATATGGACTATGGAATTTTACATAAAACCCTCACATGGTCCAAAATGAGTGTTTATTTACAATGAGATGGACATGATGGATATGAGTCAATGAAACACAGAACACATGAATCTGGTGATCATATTATTATGTATTCTACGCTCAGAATATTTTCGAATGTCCATTATAGGCCTAAGCAGTGGCTTTTGAGATGGCATTCCTGAGGACAATGATGTATTTTATAAAATTAAATAGCAATAAATTCATTACGTACCACCATGACATTTGTAGTCGTCTGTGTATACATCGGCAACGGAATCATTTTTTCCTTGGATCATTCCTGTCCCTGTAACTTGTGACGTCATAAGTGCCCCTGGGTACCCCAGTTGCTTGCAAAGAACCTTCAGGTTAGCTAGATTGTTGAATGTCCATGGTGTTTTGCGTCGTCCAGTAAAGCATACTTCTGTTAACATATCATCATATTGCACCTGTACTTGTCCAATGTTTGGACGATCTGGTGGACTGTTTGCTAAATGGACAGATGAGTGATCTGTATGGACAACAACAACAACAACATAATAATAACAATAAGAAGAAGAAGAAGAAGAAGAAGAAGAAGAAAAAGAAGAAGAAGAAGAAGAAGAAGAAGAAGAAAAGAAGAAGAAAAAGAAAAAGAAGAAGAAGAATAATAATAATAACAATAACAATAATAATAATAATAATAATAATAATAATAAAAACAATAACAATAATAATAATAATAATAATAATAATAATAATAATAATAATAATAATAATAAAAACACCAGTTTTAATAAATAATCATTCATACTGATTATACAAGAGAATAAAATTTATGCTAACTCGAATAACTTCATCAGGACTGTTAGGTATCATTCTATTGGTAAATTTTGTTTTACAAGTCCAATAATTTACTCGCGGTTTTAGACGTTTCATCTTCCGATCGGAAGACTTCATCAGTAATGCGATGAGGGGGGGGCAACGTTATCAACCGCGATGAAGAGACATACTCTCTAAATCATGTATACGATCAGCTACTGCAAAGAACTGTACACTCTGGAGATAAGAGTAGGAGTGTTGCTGGTTCATCGCATTACTGATGAAGTCTTCCGATCGGAAGATGAAACGTCTAAAAACGTGAGTAAATTATTGGACTTGTAAAACAAAATTTACCAATAGTAACATTTATGCTAATTAAATACACCTGATTTTGACAATACACTTACTGAAGCACCAGACGCCAAATGTTGTATTTTTTGTGCAATTCTGTGGACCTGTCTGTATATTGCAATGATTCAAAGATTCTGCACCTGCAAAGTGATATTCAAAGAGAAAAGATTCATTAATGATGTATACAGTGAACACAGAGATGATGTATACAGTGAACACAGAGATGATGTATACAGTGAACACAGAGATGATGTATACAGTGAACACAGAGATGATGTATACAGTGAACACAGAGATGATGTACAGCCTGTCTCCAAAAAAATTGTGCAAGTGAAAAGCGCCCTCTTTGGCAATTAGAAAATACCGTTGTGACATAATGCTTACATCAACGTTACGGGCGCAGTCTTAGCTCTTAAGGTGGCCCTATCGGCTAATGCAAAAAATTTAGATTCTCTTTAAATTTCAATATGTTAAAGCTCTTACCTTGTAGATTACAAAACTGACAAATTTATTTCAATCGGCCATTCGGTTCTCGAGATATGGCCTGTCAAAATAGCGTGAAACCAACAAATTGGCAACAACTTTCTTTTTATTTTCTATATTTTTGTCAGTTGCAGGTAATTTTCTAATTATATATGCATGAATTATGCAAAGTAAAGTTTTCACATAGAAATAAAAGAGCTATGGTACTGAGGCTTGGTACATGGGTAGTACACACAAGGTTCTACAAAATTAAGGTTGCGTTTGGCAAATTTCAATTTGCATAATTAATTAGGGACACTAATTAGAAAAGTTGATTAGGGCCCTAATTAATTATGCAAATGGAAATTTGCCAAACGCGACCGTAGGTTTGTTGCATATCATGTGTACTACCCATGTACCAAGTTACAGTACCATACCTCTTCTAATTGTATCTGAAAACTTTACTTTGCATAATTCATGCATATATAATTAGAAAATTACCTGGCAACACTGCATGCCAAAAATAAAGAAAAAAAAAGAAAGTTGTTGCCAATTTGTTGGTTTCGCGCCATTTTGACAGGCCATATCTCGAGAACCAAAGGTCCGATTAAAATAAATTTTTCAGTTTTGTAATCAAGAGAGCACGGACTTTCACATATTTAAATTAGAAAAAAATCTATATCCGATAGTGCTACCTTAAATGCCGTTTGTTCTGTTCAATTTGCTCGTTCCAATTTCGAGATATGTTTATTTAACAACGAAAGGGTAAAATCACAATTGTGCCACTTTTACTAGGGAAGAGAGCTGTACATGTAAATCAATGATAGCTGATGTTAATGCGTCTAGTGCACTCCCCCCCCCCCCCCCCCCCCCTTCGGGGCGCATGCATTAGACGCATCATATCAACATCAGCACGCGTGCATTATTTTGTCTAATATCTCTCTCAACAAGTAATACGCGTTCATTAACCTATATATAACATGTATAAGTGCGCAATATTTGTTGTCTTTTAACATGTCTTAAAGGGGGTAACCCTATTGGTTTTGGATATGGATTGTCTTTAAAATTACATAATAATATCAAATATCTCCCCTTTATGCTGCTTTGTGAAAAAACGAGAGCATTTTCAGCGTAAATGTGAATAAATAGCCAAATTTGCAATCCAATACCTTGTATACGTGAATTGCATTCTGGGTAGGCATGCAACAACAACAATTCCCGTTCGTATGACGAATGCTGACATGCTGCAATGCCCGGCCCGTATTGAACGGAAAATATTTGTTTTTTTTTGTTTTTTCGTACCGTTTCAGAAAAAAAGGAAACAAAATATATTTCCCCTTGCAATATGTACATTTCAAATGAATATGGTCAATTCCAGCGAAAGCGGGACAAAATTCTCTCTATGTTAACTTTCCACGTTAAAATGTCATTAATAAAGGAAATCACGTTATTGATGGAGCATATCATGTCACGTTCAATGTGCTCTCTTTGTGCATATAGGCCTTTACTAGCAAGTCATACCAGGGGACAAGTTATGATAGCTTAAATGAATTGGCGTTACCCACGAATTCAAAGATAAAGCACCATATATGTCATTGAATGTCCTTCAATCAAAATGAAATTATTACCGTTAGAAAGACGTTTGCATGATCTCTCATCATATGTAAAACGATTGAATTCCACCAAAGTTTGTGGACTCTAGAGGCCATTAAGTCACTTTGGCTAATAATTTTGTTACCCGCGTATCAAAAATAAAATGATCGTTCTGAAAAATGTTAAGTGAATATGCCATAAATGACTATATCATGAAACGAAGTTTCGTTCTATAATTCTGAGGTCCAAGTGATTATTTTATGCAAATACATTTTACCCATAAAATTCCATAAAATCAAATTTGACGTTACCCACGTATCAACTGTTACCCACGAGTCCAGCTAATATAATTGCCATAACTTAAATTAACATTTAATAACTTTGGACACTGAATTTAGTTTGACAAGCGCTTAAAATTGTAAATCGTAAAAATACGTTCACCGCTTTAAAAAAGAATCTACGACGGTTTAAACTTTTGTTACCCACGAATCCCGAATAGATGCTAACCTTGAAAAATAAGGAGATTGTTTATTTTAAGTTTAAATCAGCACATATTCAAGCCATGGGTATGCTATAATTTTGACAGTACTTACAGTTTATACACCTAAGAAACGCAAACCCCAAACAGTACTATAGTACTTATAGCTTTACCCACGAATTCGGCGTTACCCACGAATCCAAGGATTTACTCGTAAATTATATGTTTCTTATGCATCTTAACATTTTGAAAACATGCGAAATAGGTTCCAAAACAGTCCTGTTTAATAGCGTCCTCTTGAAGGTATACTGAAGCTGTATCATGAAGTTTTGATTGATTATCCTAAATTACCATTTTTTTTTTTTTGCAATCAGTTAGAGAAACGGGAATCATTGAAACACAATGGATGAATAACCGCATGGTGGTTTCCAACCTTCTGTAATATTTTCTATTTTGCCGCTTACCAATACATACCTTCAAATATGTGTTACCCACGAACATTTTGGTTACCCACGAATCCCTACTTAAATTATAGTTAACAATGTATTGATAGTTTTTAGTTCATAGGAACTGTCAAACACGAGTTAATAGAATATTGCTGCATGAAAATATGGAATGATTTTACTAAAATAATAATATAAAACTGTTTGCTCTGTCTATTTGAATTTGGCAACTTCATTATTCTCAAAATTTTTATACCCAAAATGCTATAATGATCCATTCTAAATATTCCATGTAGTTTGTATGTTGATTAAAATTCATTTTAGTGCCATTGCAGCCTGAATTATTGACATACGGAAAAGTATTTTTTATTTTTATTTTAAAAAATTAATAGGAATTGCTATTTTCCAGACGCTGTTACCCACGAATCCATCCGAGATCCTCATCCTTGGACGAGATACAAAATCTAACTTTATATTTATATGAAGCATTTATTCTAATCTTTCGAAATAATACAGTAATGTTAAATGACAGCCACTTTGGAAAGAGTTCGAAGAATTGACACAATCTTAACTGTACACCTGGTTCTTTCTTAAAATTTGTAATAACCAAAATATTTCTTTGTAGATATATGTAATAAAATTCTATTTTACGTTCAAAGTCTTCACCGATTTCTAGTGTATATGAGTCACACATAAAATATTGAAAGATATTAAAGAAAGTGAAATTTTATGGCGTACAACAGGTGAAAAATGCTTGAATTCGTGGGTAAATAACATGCATATGCGCATTTAACACTTTATTTGGTCTAGCAAGAAAAGTTATTTTTCAATCCGATGGCACTTCCACCTGATGATTCACTAGACATGATCGTCTCATTTGATAAGTCTAGAATTGAAAAGGAAAACATTTTCAAAATGGCCCCAGAGAGAATTTTGGCCCGCTTTGGCTGGAATTGACCATATAAAAAAGTTTGGGTTAAAAATGGAGAGGAAAAAAACCTTCCGATACCGGGTTTTGAACCGGGTACCTCTCGGGTAAAAGAACGGCGCGCTAGCCAATTGAGCTATTTCACCAACTGAAATAATCAAGGAATTGTTTTAATTATATACGGCGGACCGTCTCCTCAGCACTTAGCGTAGTCTCCTACACAGCCAGTTTGCGTCGGTCTGACACTCGTCGATCCTCGTGATAGCCACATACAGTCTGGCCGCGAGACTACACTTAGCGTAGTTCGCTTTTTTCTCTTCCCATGATCCGAAGAAATTTTTATTGTTTACAAACTGGTAACCTGTAAAACCGCTGTGATTCATGATTTCTCCGGAAATACATCGACTTGGAGCGTCAAATTTCAGGATAGTAATGAGAAAAATAGTATCTATTATGTGATACCAAAACCTCATCAACAATGAAAAAAATCGGGGGATGATGCTGTCGATCGGGTTACGGACCTTTAAGTGACTATCATTGACATGCACATGTATTTAATTTTTACAGCAGAATGTGAAATATTTATTTACCTTTTAATCTCTTTTAAGTAGAAGAAGAGAATCATCATTCCTGCATCTTACTATAAATAGGGAAATGTTGTATCTATGTATGTATCTATGTATGTATCTATCTATGTATGCCTATAAAGGCTCCGTCAGTTTCGATCCAAATGTCGCCAAATTCATACGGGAGATCGATGAATATACGGGGACGTGTTTAAACTTTATTTGGTTGAAAACGGTCAAGAATTGGCTGCAAAAACAGTGAAAATATGGGTAAAAACGGGTTTTTTGTTATGAAAATCCTTTGCCAGGCTACGCGTCACTGCAGCTGGCCGGCAGCGCGTCGGCGCCTCGTGCGTAATGCGCACTACGCCAATGGGCGCGTAAACGGCGCAGAGCCACGCGACTGCGAGCCAGAGACCAGTGGACATGATAATACGGAAAGAAGGAAACATAAAGGACAAAAAGGTACATGGACGGGTCACGGGATTATGATAACGGGTGAACACGTCCGCAGACACGCTATGAGAGGACGTATAAATACGGGAAAAAGATGTTTGTTGTTTAGAAAAGAAAGTGTAAGAAGAGACAGGTTTAGAAAAATAAAAGGTAACTTTTCAATGATTCTACCTGTTCAGTACCGGTAATTATTCCTGTTATGGTGAACGCTCCCATCTAGCGGGGACCCGCGCGAAGCGCGGGTATCCCGCTAGTCTTACTATAAATAGGGGAATGTTGTGGGTTTGTGAACGCAAAAGCTCCGTCAGTTTCGATCCAAATGTCGCCAAATTTATACGGGAGATCAAGGACTATACGGGAACGTGTTTACAATTTATTTGGTTGAAAACGGTCAAGAATTGGCCTCAAAATCTGTGAAAATGTGGTCCGTTGCTATCCTAGGTAAACAAAAAAATCGGTCAGTTACTAAGCTAGCCATGCGGGTCGCACGGGCGTATCTAATGCCAATCCCCTCGCGTCGCGCAGTGATACCGCGTGGGTAACGCAGCACTACGCCATGGCGCGCGTAAACGACGCAGAGTCACGTAATGAATTATATTACGGGTGAACGACCGGAGGCGTAATAAATACGGGGAAAAGATGTGTGTTTAAAAGTACAAACAACATGAAGAGGTAGACCTACTATAAATAAAAAGAAAACAAAATGAGGACAGTCAGGTTATATTTTCACAGTAAGAAAATGAAAACAGGAATAAAATAGGCTAAAGAAGGAAAAAAAAACTAATCAGGAAATGTAAGAAAAAAAAAAGCTATAATAAAATCAGGAAATTTAAATTAAAAAAAAAAGCTAATAAACCGAGGACAGAAATAAATAAACAACATGAAAACGGGAAATCACAAGCTAAGCAGCAAATAATAAAAAAGAAGCTAACAGGGGAATGTAAGAAAGGACAGATTTAGAAAATAACGGGAACGGGATAAAAAAAAAAAACTTGGTAACGGAAAATCGCAAGCTTAGCAGCAAAAATTTTAAAAAAAATTGAACAAAATTAGCCCATGTATAGAAGAAACTAAAAAGGGTGTCCCGCTAGTCATGATAAAACAGTAAAAACAGTCAAAAACATTTTGTATTGTGTAATTGATGCATTCTTTTGATTTCACGAAGGAACTCTTGCTATTAACTTGATGCTATCACTGTTACATGTAAAGTCCTCTTCCCTAGTAAAAGTGGCACAACTGTGATTTTACCCTTTCGTCTTTAACTAAACATATCTCGAGATTAAAACAAGCAAATTGAACAGAACAAACGGCATTTTAGAGCTAAGACTACGCCCTTGACGTTGCTGTAAGCATTATTTCACAACGGTATTTTCAAATTGCCAGAGAGGGCGCTTTTCGCTTGCACAATTATTTTTGAGACAGGCTGTATACAGTGAACAGTGTTCGAAATATGCCTCAAAAAGTTACAGGCCAGCCGGGCTTGACCTTAAAAAGTTACCGGCCAGCCGGGCCGGCAACTAGATGCCAGTCAGAAAAGTTACCGGCCAGGCCAAAAAAAGTTACAGGCCAATGGCCGGCTGACCGGCCCTATTTCGAACGCTGACAGTGAACACAGAGATGATGTATACAGTGAACACAGAGATGATGTATTCAGTGAACACAGAGATGATGTATACAGTGAACACAGAGATGATGTATAAAGTTAACACAGATGATGTATACAGTGAGCACAGAGATGATGTATACAGTGAACACAGAGATGATGTATACAGTGAACACAGATATGATGTATACAGTGAACGCAGAGATGATGTATACAGTGAACACAGAGATGATGTATACAGTGAACACAGAGATGATGTATACAGTGAACACAGAGATGATGTATACAGTGAACGCAGATATGATGTATACAGTGAACGCAGAGATGATGTATACAGTGAACACAGAGATGATGTATACAGTGAACACAGAGATGATGTATTCAGTGAGCACAGAGATGATGTATACAGTGAACACAGAGATGATGTATACAGTGAACACAGAGATGATGTATACAGTGAACACAGAGATGATGTATTCAGTGAGCACAGAGATGATGTATACAGTGAACACAGAGATGATGTATACAGTGAACACAGAGATGATGTATACAGTGAACACAGAGATGATGTATACAGTGAGTACAGAGATGATGTATACAGTGAACACAGAGATGATGTATACAGTGAACACAGAGATGATGTATACAGTGAACACAGATGTTGTATACAGTGAACACAGAGATGATGTATACAGTGAACACAGAGATGATGTATACAGTGAACACAGAGATGATGTATACAGTGAACACAGAGATGATGTATACAGTGAACACAGAGATGATGTATACAGTGAACACAGAGATGATGTATACAGTGAACACAGAGATGATGTATACAGTGAACACAGAGATGATGTATACAGTGAACACAGAGACGATGTATACAGTGAACACAGAGAATACACGTGAACTGTTAATATCTTTATGTCCAGCTTAAACTTAATTAAGGTCTTATAATTGGCTGAAAGGTATTGCCTCGGCTATTGCGTGAAATGGACCATCCCAGTTGAATTCCAAACGCCCCGAATTAGGGGTAGCTTGCGGTCGTGGGTTCGAATCCCGTTAGCGCCAATGTGTTGTGCGCATGAGTACGGAGGTGTTATGGGAAGATAAAATAACCAAAGCGCTGATTAGAGATGTTGAAGTGAAAAGATGTATCTCAATGAATGGCAGTGGATTACCCGTTGAATAAAACAAATCCACTATTTCGTCACTGTGCGGGAAAAACCTCATGTACTTTTGGCCCTTGAACATGGATAAAGCCTTGTAGGTGTAGACTAATATATTGAATGGATTGCTTCATCCACGTTTATGTTCATAATGAGGTTTTTTTTCCGCCCAGTGACGATATAAGTTACCTTTATGATTTCTTATTTTAGTATAGAATATGTTCAATCAAACAATGTCAAATTTATTAGCCTCAATTCTACAATTGAGCTTCGACTGCCAAACATATAATCCAGCTCTACTTACCCGTAGATCGGCATTCGATTTCAATCCCAAACGCATTATCATCTTCATAGGGCTTGAACCAGCCACCTAAATACCCCAGTTGCCTACAAATCACATATGCTTCTACACTGTAATCCCCGTCCGTATGACATAGCTGGTACCACGTGTCATTGTAGTGCACAACCACCTTGCCACTGTTATCTTTGGCTGTAGACTCAAACTCGACATTGGATATGTAAGATTCTGGCGTAAATCAAAATAAGAAAAACACTTTTTGTTTTAGAGATAACACTTATATAAATCGCTTATATACCTTTATATCTTTTTAAGGCACTCTGGTAATCACATCATTATGCCTTATATGTTAGAAAAACAATTATCAATCACGAATCACCAGGTTTTATTTAAAACAAACTCATATTGACCATAAATATGAATACAATCAGGCGGCTCTCAACACGTGATATTCAAAATAGTTATTGTGCTAAATTGTCGTCAGCTTTCATTGTGTTATTGGGTCGTCATTGCCACAGGCAATTTCGGTGCCCGGTGAATTTGAATATCGCATGGTGAGAGACGGCTGTTTTTATTCGTTTTTAAAGTCAATATGAGTTTGTTTGAATTAAAACCACGTGATTCGTGCTTGATAATTATTTTTCTAACATATAAGGCATAAAAGTTGTGATTGCCGGACTGTTCCTTTAAATCGGTGACATCCTTAGCAGTACATTAAAGCTAAAATTAAAAATATATTTATATCAGTAACAAAAAGAGCACTTTCTAGATAGTTGATTGATTCGGCGGCAAAAACAAAAAATTCTTCCGACCCAAACAAAAGAGTAATGCTTTAAAAAAGCAGAAAAGGGCGCAATGATTTATAGTGAGCTGCTTAAAATGTGCTGAGGCTGAACTGTTGAGTAAAAAGGGAATAAAGCAACAAAAAATGAGTGAATTAAACTCAATGTTGATTAAATTGTACTCATTGAGTAATCAATATTGCGTTCCATTTGACTCATTTGGTTGCTCTGTTAACTTTTTACTCACCCTTTATTTTTACTATTTTTTATTTATAGTTTGGGGATGTGTTGTGTTTTATAGAAGAAACAATTGTTTATCATAAAGATTCATCATCAGTGAATTGTTTATCATAAAGGGACTGAAACGCAGTCGGGTTCCTACCATAGCGTGGAAGGTATCCCACCAATTGGATAGGTTACCAGATTGACAGTATCATCACCACGTTTATGCTGGGTAATCAAAATTGACGTTCCGAACCACCGATAGAATTGGCAGATGCATAGAAAACACCATATGAAAGGTCGGAACACCTTTCAAAAACCTTCACATTCAATATCTAATAAAACGTCCAATTTTAATGTATGCATAGACAGTGTAAAGTATAACTACCTACAATATTGGTTGATATAGTTTATACTATTCCTAATATAGTTATAGGTTGATAAAAATTAAATATGACAATCTAAATTAATTATGTCTAATAAAAGGATTGAGATTATTAAATCAAATAAGTCAACCCTTTTATATTAAGCCATAGAAGGTGCTTGAGTAAATAATTTCGCTCTCTGATATTTATTAAATAAACTTGATCATAACTACAGAATATTATAGTTGACACATTGTATTTGTATTAAATGAGACTCTAAATGGGCTTGGCTTACAAGGGATAAAAGTATGATCACTGGTAGATTTTTATTTGATAATTTTCATATCGTGCAAGTCAACTAAATTGAAATATTTGAACAGGTTGAAGATGGAAAATCAATATTAAACAAATTTATTGTCTCTCGTCAATGGTAAAAATAAATTTATTTATTCCTATTATTTTATATTCTTTTATCTATTTAACATAAAAAAAAACATTGGAGTCACTCTTGCAGAGTGAAATTACTCTTCAATAGTGAGTAAATTTGCTCTTTTTAAATTTGTATTTAGAGAGAAATGTGGATGGCAGCTCCACTTTCTCATCATAATGATTTGAGGATGAACTTGTTATTTTAATGAAGCCAGACAGCTGAAATACGTGATTTTTCATCGGTGTGGTTTCATTCAAACAACATGTTTCTTATAACAAGCAAGTGGAGCTGCCGCCGACTTAACCTCTTTAAATGAAGATTTTGGAAAGAGTGAATTTCATTCTAAAAGAGTGCTTACATCGATCACTCTCCCCAATGGAGGCTATTACGTGAAATCACTCAAAAAAGTGAACAATATATTGGAGTGACCAATTAGCTTTAGGCACTCCATAAATTTGTATATATTTACCATGGACGAAAAAGACAACAGACCGCGTACGAGCAGTCAAAGTCTCCGCATCACCCGATAATGAGGGCCGATTGTTCCATGAAAATGCGACAGACAAAACTACTACGCACATACCGCGTATTTTAACGGTCTTTCGCGTAAACGCGAAGATACGCAAAGCGCTATCGCGTATACGCGAAGGAACGCAACGCTGGCGTGATGTTAGACACGTCACGATCGAACAATCAGCCCTCATGAATATGCGGGAATTCACAGCATACAAATATGCACGGGGACTCTGATTGTTGATACGTACTCTGTAGTACTCTGTGATATTTACACTCTTTTACATTTTATCAACAAGATCTACATTATTTTACCTTCGCCGCATTTACATCATCCGGGACATCATCACGCAAAAGGATATGAAAAATCAGGCGAAAGGGCGTAAACAGTTTTTGCTTCTATAATCCAAATCGGTGAAGCGATTTAACTCTAAACTTAGAATAAGAATGTTTGTCTTAATGTGAGGTAGACAACACAATGATTGTGTTACAATCGGGTCAAAATCAGCACATGCACTTGTTAGAGATTTTAGAAAGAAATCCGAAAAATCCGAGCAAATTCAAATCACTTACCTCCTAGCACACGTAAAATAAAACTGATAAACAATTCGAAGCAGACGCAGCAACAAATCGTCGTTATATTCATTTCGAAATACCGCAGATCACTTTTCAGTCACCCCACGGATATTGCACGCAGTAAATCCCTATGCTTCTGCAGTTACTTCATATCAAAACCAAAATACCTATTAACAGTGATTGCACTATATAGAAACTGAGACAATTTATCTTTTCGGTAAATCCCATAATTCCCTGCGTTAGTTAGACCCCGGATATGTCGTGATTTGACGCTATACAATGTAGGCATCGACGTGACGTCGAATGACGACATCTGGGGTCTAACCGCCAGAAATTATGGGATTTATCAAAAAAGTCAATTATGGGAATGAAAATTCAAATCACATCCGGGTTGATTAGCTGGTACCTCTTGATTTGACACACCATTTTTAGTATTATGGGATATAGTCGGCACATCCAGACATTCTTTTGTGAAAATGCCTTAGGACAAAAAATAAAGTAATAATAATTATGAATTAATATGCAATACACCTAAATTAAGGGGTTGTTTGGAATGACAGGTGAGTCAGGGGTCAAAAACAAAATGTTTACCTTTTTGACCTCAGCACATGTGTATGTATGATCTGCCATACAAAAATTAAAAAACAATACCTCAAAGTATCATTTTTAATGTTTTTGTCATAATCACGCTTTTCTACAAATTTCATCTGTTTGTACCGGGGCGTGTCTGTTGCCAGGTAGGCCTACATGACAGCATAGACACACGTTACAACCTTGAATAATAATACAGAATTGTGACGTTATATTCTTCTTAACCTATCTTAGAACTGCCTATTATTTCAATTGTTATACTGTTCTGGTTGGTTTATTGCATATACTGTATAGAAATTATGCAATATGACGTCGAGCATGACAGAGTCACCTTCATTCAAATAAAATTCAGGTACCCGTAAGGTACCACGGAGCAATTCGCACGATAATACAATAAAACAGATGAATGGTTGTGGAATCGAATTGCAGACCTGTCCCTCTGTCACCTTAGAACTGCATCTCGTAGGCAATGGTAGGTAATAAACCAACCGGAACGGTATAACAATTGAAATAACAGCATGTCTTGGTCTCAATTCAAGATGTGCAATTTGGACACACCTACTCGTTGGCTGATTTATACTTCAACAGTTCCTCAAAGCTATATCAGAAAAGCCACTATCTCATTGTTCATTGGCCCGCAGTATGCGCTCGCCCCGGGGCACTCAACTTTAGAATTGATGGGTATATGTGCCTACAAGCGTCGCGAAGTAGGCGCATATCAGTACAAAACGTTGGGGGTTTTTTTTATTAAAAAAAAGGGTCATTATGTACAATCAAAATGAAAAAGGGGTCATTGGGTATAATATTTTGAAAACTGAAGGTGCCTGGTCATCGGGTATAGTCGGCTTCAAAAGAGGGGCATATATTGACAGGCACATACCGTCACCTCTAAAGTTGATGCCCCCCGGGTGCTCGCATTATATTTTGTTCATGCATGCTCGGCTTTTAAAACTCCCACACATCACAATAAGGATATTGAAAAGTGTATAGAATAGCTAATGATAGACCGGTCCCTGCGATTAGTCGCGGACCCGAGCGACAATATAGTAAACACATCGAGTTTATAACACAAGTGACAGCAGTCGTGAATTATGGAGGGTTTCATTGAACTTCTACCAGCAAAATATGGAATAATACTAACACAAGACACCAATCGAGATGATGATACCAGCCATAATGGAAGGCTTGTATTTGACCTTCTTATGAATCCAATTTCGTGGCGAGAAGTTAAAAAGGTAATGTATATTTCAAGAAATTTGGGTTCAAAAATTCCGTATCAGCTCGTATCATCAATTCCGTAAATATGGCGTATAGAGGCACAACTTGACAATAAACTGAACTATTTAAACGTAAAGGAC
Source organism: Amphiura filiformis (assembly GCF_039555335.1). Taxonomy (NCBI): domain Eukaryota; kingdom Metazoa; phylum Echinodermata; class Ophiuroidea; order Amphilepidida; family Amphiuridae; genus Amphiura; species Amphiura filiformis. The sequence continues at coordinate 9,162,141 of NC_092645.1, forward strand.
GCACTGGATACACATAAATTTGTGTTTCCTTGCTGGCGGAATAGTTGCAAAACTCTTTTTGTCAAAAAGTTGGACAATTTATGAATTATGATTGGCAAAATAGCGAAAGGAAATAGACTTTTCCAACCATGTAAAACTACACTGGGTTGTTGACATGGTCGACATACATTAAGGCATATGCATGTTCCTAAAGTAGGAGGTAAGTACTATAATTAATTGTTTAAAGTGCTCAACATACCAGCAAAAAGTCATAGGGTCATCAGAGTACAGGGACTTTGTGAAATACTGGGTACCAAAAAAAGTGCGTGAGCCGATATGCAACATCAAATATAAAAGCCGATTTACATAATTTCCCATGACCTTACAGAAGTGATCGTGCTCAAATATAAAACTATAGAGTTTGGTCCTTGATATGCACCATCAATTGTGTACTTGTGATCAATATTGCTAGGCAAACAATCACAGCAAACATGCCAAAATCCTCCCATTTCTCCTCCATTTACACACATATAAACCCATCCCTTAAAATCACTCTATTGAGTGAATAGAACTGTCAATGTTGATTAAATTGTACTCAAATTGAATAAACATCGATATTGAATGAATGAATGAATGAATGAATGAATGAATGAATGAATGAATGAATGAATGAATGAATGAAATTGAATGAATGAATGAATGAATGAATGAATGAATGAAGGAATGAATGAATGAATGAATGAATGAATGAATGAATGAATGAATGAATGAGTGAGTGAATGAAAATTAAGAAGTTCAAAACTATGACCAGACGATTTCATAGTAAGATGATCTCATTGTATTAATAATTTAATACTAACAGTCATGTCAAAGTCATGGCCAAGATCGCAAAACTATCGTTTTAAAAGACATTTCTTGTCATCTTTCATTTTAATCAGCAACCTTCCCCAGAGTATAGTACTAAAGGGTAAGGTTGTACAATAATTTTCTGTACCTCAGAGGAGGAACAAGAATACTTTTGGCAGGTCGAAAGGGAGGCAAAATATTTTTGGCATGTCAAAAGGACGGCAAGAGATTTTTGGCACACATTTATAATATGGGGTACCTTTTTTAATAAAACGCTCTAAGAAAACTTATATATGGAAAATATACGGAAAACGAAAACGTTCTATTATGCAAATATTAACCAGGGTGCAAGTAATTTTTGGCAGCCGGGCCAAGAGTGGGGCACGCGATTGGGGCGGTCGAGAGGGGTTGCAAGGTATTTTTGGCATTTCGTGAGGGGGAAAGCGTTTTGACAGGTCATTTTGCGGGGGCAGATCCTTATTGTATAGCCCCTATAACGGGCTATTCCAGTTAAAATTCACACATCCCCTATGGAACACATGACAGGGGGTGTAGATTTCAAATGGAGTCATCACACATAACCCCATTTGAAATTCACTGTGTCTTCCATAGGGGTGTAGAGATTTTAACTTAGTGGAATAGCCAAATAGGTACGGGATGTACTTCCCAATGGACACCAATTAGGCTTATACTTGAACTTTATCTTTAATAATTACTACTTGGCGAACTTGTAACACATTTTGCGTAGTAATCGGATGTAAAACAATGTCTGTATTTATACAGTGGAACCGGTAGTACTGCAGATTAATATAAAAGCTATAAAAATGCTATAAAAGTGAATAATTTTGTAAAAGAGGGGAAATTCAAGTTGAGAATGACTCAAAAGCATCTGTATACATTAGCATGATATCACATTTAGCTGTTTAAGCCTAAAATTTGGTTGTACATGATGTTTTGTTTGAAAAACTAATAAATGATGATCCCATCAAACCGTGGTCGTCATTCCAGGAAAGTTTAATCTGGTCATTCATTAGGCCTATATTAGGCCTATATTATCGACCATGGGTCCATACCATACCACCAAATCCGTTTTCATTTAATAAGTGGCCTATCAACAATAGGCGTCAATTCTGATGCTTGCATCACCTTGAACACAATTTATTCTGTAACCTGCAGTACTAATGTATTTTGCCAAATATATCCACATTTATTGAAATTGATTTTTGACCTTAACTTGAGTAATTTATTATCGCCAGTTATTATTACTACCCGATTGACCGAGCAATAAGGTCACTCTCACTTCAATGCATGTACATTCTACGCTCACTGTATGCAAGAATTATTACCCAGTAACAAAAGACCTGCATGCCTCAACACAATCAACATCAGTGCAGTGTTTAGTATCGTGAATACAGTATATAATCTTTAAGTCTCTATAAAAGGTAAGTAAAAGCTGCAATTTTTAGCGTGAATGTGAACAACCGGTTTAATATGCAATTTAAAAAGGACCAGCTTCATAACATAATTACATAATCGCGTGTAAATAAGAGCTTGAAATTGAAAATCATATTAAAACGCATACCATATTCATCAAAATTATCAGTGTTCTACTAGGGATTCAATCATGTTTCACCGTTGTTCATCACCGATTAACAACGATGCGTCCACGTCGTCTGCGTGGTTTATTTCGCGCGAGGCTGCTTTAGCTGCCCGAGCCAATGCCATAAACATATCACCTAGACTTTAAGAGTGCCCATCCCTAAACCATGGCAGCAGGTGAAGCCACGTATCCAAGGTGATTTTGGTCGGGTGGTCGGAGTTACTAGGCGCGGAGAAATACGCGTGTCTGGAAAGAATAAACACGAGAATTCTCATCCCTGAGGTGCATAGTTCTCAACAGCAGATTACTATGATGTGATTTAAAGAATGTATGCCTTTAATGTACGGTCCACTGTTGAACCCTGTGCACTCTAAACATGCTAAGGATGATAATTCTCACGGAATCATCGCGTTCACAGACTACTACAGACGGGACTACAGACTATTTATTAACAGTCCCCGTGCATTGTATGCTGTGAATTCTCACATATTCATGAGGGCCGATCGTTCGATTGCGCCGTGTCTAAACGATAACGCCAGAGCTTAGCGTTTACGAGAAAGGAAGTAAAATACGCGGTACGTGCGTACCAGTTTCGCCTGTCGCATTTCATGGAACAATCGGCCTTCATTATCGGGTGATGCTGAGACTGTTTGGAGTTTGTCCTTTATCTCTTTCGTTCATTGTCATGATTATCGCATTACTGGGAGACCGACATGGGTGACGAAACTGTGTAACAGTTAGTAGAATTTTGGATTTGTCTACATAATTATTGAGCTTTCTTTATTGCCTCATCGTTTCCAGATATTGTGTTGGACCGTGACTTACGGATAAGATATAAATAATATATAGATACCATTATACTGACCCCCCTAAAGTAGCAAACAAATTCAATGAGTTTTTTGCAAGCATTGGTCCCTCATTAGCTGCTTCTATAAAACATCAAGGTAAAAATGTTGATGAATACCTAATTAATAGCAGCAACTCTACTTGTTTTTTCCAACCAACTGACGAAAATGAAATCCAAATCAAATAAAATCTGATGTGGTAAAATTGGTTGCCAATGAAATTGTATATCCATTGAAAATCATATTTAACAAGTCGCTCACAGAAGGAATAGTTCCTGATGCCATGAAAATAGCAAAGGTAGTGCCTATATACAAGAAAGACTCTCCACAATCATTTGGTAATTATAGACCAGTATCTGTGTTGCCTTGTTTCTCCAAAATTCTTGAAAGAATTGTTCATGAAAGATGTAGTAACTTTTTAAATGCCAAAGAATTACTGTACAATAGACAATACGGGTTCCGTCATAAACATTCTACATATATGGCTGTATTAGACTTTATTAAAGATACAAATAAGGCTATTGATGAAAATATGTGTACTGCAAGTATCTTCATGGACCTTTCAAAGGCCTTCGATACTATTGATCATGACATTCTATTACAAAAGTTGTACCATTATGGCTTTCGTGGTGTATCATATGACTGGTTCGAAAACTATTTGTCAAATCGTAAACAATATGTATCCTTTAATTCTGCAAATTCATCTCATACCAGTGTTAAATGTGGGGTGCCACAGGGTTCCATCCTGGGGCCACTACTATTTATTGTATATATGAATGACATCAGTGAAACATCGAAACTTCTATCTTTCATATTATTTGCAGACGATACAACTGTTTTTCTTTCTGATAACAATATTCAGAGGCTTTGTGATAATTTAAATAAAGAGTTGAAGGAAATTGTTAACTGGTTTAAGTGTAACAAGCTATCCTTAAATGCCAGTAAAACAAATCTTATGTTTATTGGAACACCTCATCAAACAAAAAATATAACTGAAGTTCACAATGTATTTCTCGATGGATGCAAACTTTCACGTGTGTATGATGTCAAATTTCTGGGAATTACACTTGATGAAAATCTTACTTGGAGGTCACACATTAACAACATTTGTAAGACCTGTTCTAGGAATATTGGCGTCTTAAACAAAGTAAAGCTATTTTACCTAAACCAAGCTTGTATCAGTTGTATTGTACACTAATCTTACCATATTTAACTTACGGTATAGTATTGTGGGGTTCTGCTAATAACTATAATTTAAACAGAATAAAAAAAAAAAAAAAAGAGCAGTTAGAATTATCACAAATAGTTCGTATCTTTGCCACACCAAACCACTGTTCGAAAAGTACAATTTACTTAATATATGTCAATTATTTAATAAAGAACTGGGTATTTTTATGTACAAATATCATATGAGTTTATTACCAAGATCATTTGACAATTTGTTCATAAACATGAAGTCTATTCACAATTATAATACCAGAAAGAAAGAGAATTATCGTACTGATATCAATAAAATGACTGATGTTCTAACACTTGGTCCTAGGTTATGGAATAGTTTGCCAAGTGAAATTAAAGAAGCTAAACGGGTAAACGAATTCAAAAATAGCATTATAAGGTATTTAAAATCTAATTAATACCTCTCATAATCTCATAATTTCTTGTTTTTGCCGACTCTGTACACAATTCACCATAATGTATTATCAAACACTGCTAAATTATTTGTTGCTTTAATTTGCATTTTTATAACTTAAGATGGGTTCTTAGTATGTTTTTATGTTTTTGTGTATAATTAATGTTTTGATTATTTAATGTACAATTACAATTATATGTTATAAGGTGGTACATCGTTTTCAGGCCTCTTGGCCTTGTGATGTACCTGCCTTCATCAATACTTGTTAATGTGCAATAATTTAATTTACCTCTGTTGTTACATTATATGCTTTATGAGATTGATGAAAAATAAAAGATTGAAAGATTGAAGATTGAAGTCATTTAGTTATCATTTCCTGATTCAGCAAATAATGGTGCAAATACTGTGTAAACAAGCATTATAATATGATTGATAGTGTCACTATTTTTGATTAGCTTTAACAAATTCAAGGTCATTCTCGTTTGCTGTTAATAATAGTGACAACATCAAAGCGTTGGTTAAGGGGAAGAAACAACCCAGCAAACACAAAACGTTTTCGACATCATTCGCAAAAGGTTAGAAAAGGTTGCCAGAAAACGTTTAAATGATTATATAAAGGGTATATACCCGGGGTATAGATGAGGTGACCTATGATGTCACATGTTTACATTCAGACCGCCCTCTGTTGTTTCTAGCCAGGCAAAATAACACAGGAGTGTCTATGGCAGACCACATATATCTCTTTGTGTGATATTATAAATATAGCTTGATGCATTTGTAAACAAGTTTAATAATGTTTTTATTATTATTTGCTTTGAAACCAAAGTTAATGAAACAAAATCAACTTCTTCCATGTAAACTATAGTGTTTTTTGCCTGTCAATTTTGATCTCAGGCCAATAGAGGGCGTATCAAATGTAAACACATGTCACCTCATCTATATAAAGGGTATAAAACGTTTTCATAACATTAAAAACATTTTATGATAACTTATGGCAAATATTCTAACATAATGTTATTGAATGTATGAACGTTTGGACAGTATTTATTGCGGGACGTTAGAGCACATCAGACATATCGAATTGCATTCTGAATACGAAGAATGTCCTTCTGATATCAAATAATTTTGATATTTTGAAATTTTATAAATCTGATGATTTATACTTTATAAATCTGATGATTTATACTTAAAGTGTATGTAGGTGGGATGAAAAGCCGACGATCAATTGAAAATTTTTACCTTTCGTATTGAAGATATGGATTTTTTTTCCCAAAACATCAAAATAAATTATGTCCTTTTGGGAAAAAATCCATATCTTCAATATGAAAGGTCAAAATTGTCAATTGATCGTCGGCTTTTCCTCCCAGCTACATACACTTTAAGAATATGTCATTAGATTTATAAAATTTACTTCGGGGACTGTTATATATCAAAAATGTGAAAAATATCAAATTTTAATAATTTGTCATAAAATTTGTATTGTATCAGAAAGACATTCTTCGTATTCAGAATGCAATTCGATATGTCTGATGTGCTCTCATGTCCCACAAAAAATACTGTCGAAACGCTCAAAACGCTTATTCCAGATCCCTTAAATGTTGACAAAATATTTAGCAAAAAATGTTTCAAAACATATTTTACAATAACATTTTTAAAACATTTTACAAATATTTTTGTAGTGTGTTTTCATACAAAACGTTTTACAGCGTTTTTATGACCTTTATATAACCCAACATTTTAATGTTATTAAAAGGTTTTTACCAAAACCAAAACCCCAAAATATAACATGTATAAAACGTTTTAAAAACGTTTTGTGTTTGCTGGGAAACATTTGCTGTAATGTGCATACGTGCAAGCAATATGTACGAGCGAAATAACGACACATGAATCGCATATGTGACCGTACAGCACGAATGAGCCGTAAATTCCCTAAATTGTATTCTGAGTTACAGTGTAAAATGTGCATGAAGGTCGTATTCATCGGTACCTGTAGCTGGCGCGACATCTATCTCATTTTGATAGTCAAACACCAATCAATAATCCTATTGTTGAAGAGGATAATAAGCTTCTACCTTAGATGGCTATAGAATTTTTAATAGCTCTGGTCTTTATTTGCTTTGGCTAAATCCTGTTCAAGTGGTGGGTTACCAGGCATTGTATTTTGTCTAGGTATGTATAACTAACCATTAACAATGAGAGAACTATCTTGAACCTCGTTGACTTGGGGTTGATTTGAAATGACCGCCAATTATGACTGTTTGATATTTATTGCCAGCAATATGGTAAAACAGACACATGTAGAAAGGGAAAAAAGCTACCATTTTGTTGAAGGAGCAAAGTTCAACAAACCATAACCCCGCTTGTGGATATCGTTTGAAGTCAAATAATATACCATTTTAAAACTTATGATGTATATTTCTAAACACGAAATAAAACAAAATTGACCGGGGAGGAATTTACGGCTCATTCGCCATGTACGGTCACATATAGCTAATGAGCATGCGTTTTTCTGTCACTATAAAGGCTCTGGGTAACAGCCCTAGATATTCTCTTTTATGATATTTTGTTCCTGATATGGTGTTTTTATTATAATCATCAATTCTTTTTAGAAACACTACTTACAGCAATGTGGCTCTTATGGCTTAGCGTTCTTATTATTGTGGTGTTTCTACTGATGTGGACTCTAAGCAAGATAAAACTCAATCCTCAAAACCGCTATATTCTCATAACCGGATGCGATAGTGGGTTTGGCAATCTTCTAGCCAGAAGTCTTGACAAAAAGGGATGTTATATTTTCGCCACTTGTCTGACGTCAGCAGGAGCAGAATCCTTGACGAAAGTGTCTTCGGCTCGTCTGCATGCTATGGTAATGGATGTCAGCAATAGTGAGAGTATACAAGTAGCATTTGAGGTGGTAGACAAAGTGCTCGTTGACAAACCTGGTGAGTTTGGTTGAGAGTATTTGAGTGAATAAAGCTGTATCAATGTATAAATGATTTGGCATCCATTGGTGTTAATGTTTATAATAAGAAGAGTCCGCTTCTTCCAAATGGAACACTGGTTTTTCTTGAAATTAAAATTTCATAACATTTGTCATAAATGAAATTTGACCTTGCAAGAAGAAAATGATTTAACTTTATTCCTCACGACGTATGTTTGCCTGCCGTCCTACAGCCTTTCAATGATCCTATGTATTTTCTCGACCCATGGGTTAAGACCAAAATTGTACAATTGATTTGTTGGAAGTGACCTTTCTTTTCTTTGCTCTTTTTCTTCAATTCTGTTTCTTTCTTTTCTCTTCATATAGGCCAGCATGCTTTAATATACATGTATAAGCTTTTAAGCTTAGCTTGAGCCTGGTCCCATCGGTGGTTAGCACGTGATCGCGTGACCACTGGTGTAAGTGTTGTTAATTACCATAAATTGTGCTTTCTCTGTTTCTATTCAGGTCTATGGGGTCTAGTTAACAATGCCGGTATTTCAGGAAACGGTGGCTACTATGAATGGTCAACAAGAGACGAATTCCGCAGAGTGTTAGAAATCAATCTGCTTGGGCCTATTGAGGTCACCAATGTTTTCACACCTCTATTGAGAAAGGCCAAAGGTCGTATCGTGAATATGTCTAGCGGTATTACATTAGCGCCAATACCATCTGGCGGATATGAGATGTCTAAGTGCGGTCTGGAAGCATTCTCTGACTGCCTCAGGTACGACCAGTATTAATTGTTTACTTTGTTCATTCCAATATTCAATTACTGTCTTAACCTTTTTCAACACGTTTTCTGTGACTTAAACAAAGATTTCATTTTCACTTTTATCACTTTAGTCTTTAGTTTCCCTTTTCTCTTTCTGTCAAGCTGAATTTATACTTCATCGCTGAGCGACGAGCGATTGACATTTGATCTATGCATACAATGAGGTACATTGTACAATGTTGTAGCGCACTTCTCAAAGCAAAAAAAGCGTGTTACCTCATTGGCAACAAACCAATTGCTTTTAGCATAAATTCAGGATAAATAAGCAGGATATCCTATAGCCAGCTATAACGTGATCGGCTCGTAACAGAAGAGAATTATTCGGAATTTATTACTGTCAATATGTTAATAAAGTCCCACACCTTTACGAGCTGATCGGAATATTATAGTACTATTGAATATGCAATAAAATATATTAACATGTGTGTATTTCATTTTATTGTTTGTGTCATTTTTAGACAGCAAATGCGCCATTCTTCTGTATCCGTTCACATCATACAACCAGCGTTCTTTGCAACGAACATAACTAATGCAAAAAACATTGGCGATAAACTTGAAATTAGTTGGAACAGAATGACTCAGAGTCAACGGGACTTTTATGGCAGAAACTGCATAGAAGAATGTATGTATCATCAACATTTATGTAAATGACCTTCATCTTTAATTAGTATGGCCAATCACTATTACAAAGGCCTTGCATTAAGGGGCTACTTCCGATGTAAAACCAAATACAGGGTGTCCCAAAAGTCTCGATACCTTTTTAAACCTTTGTATCTTTAAGAAGAAATGGTATACAAAAAATTTGAAAACATATTTGGAAAGAAGACACTTAGGCAATGTTTTTGGTACCAAACTTGCCCCCTTTTGTGCCTCCTACTTAAAAATAATGTTAGATGAATGTATAGGCACATAACGCGTAGTACCATACAGCAGTCATTCCTTTTCTGAACATTCACAGATCTTCTTGGGCTTGCTGATACAGCACGTCTTACTTTATCAATGTTTCGTGTATCGCCTTGTCTTCCTACGTCCATAGCGCACTGAATCACGTACTGATCCTGTCTTAAAGAATATGTTGACAATGTTTTTATGCAGCATTTTGATGGTGCTCGAGCATGTCCAGTGAGTTGATAATGTTCGTTGAACTTCTTTTGAGTAAGTTTGACCGATTTCGTTTCGGCATAAAACCAAAGAATGTGAATGTGTACGTGTTGTTGAATATTGTAAGTCATGTTGATACAACGCCATTTATCACTTATTCGTGCATACAAAATGTCAGCACTGTGCAAAAACAAACCGCTTGAATGCGCTTGAATGGGGGGGGTAGCAGAGCAAAAGAATGGTTTCACCAGGACGGTGCGACTCCACACACAGCCAAAGTGACTCTCCAATGGCTTGAAAATCGTTTCCATGAGAAGATCATGTTCCTCAAAACTGATCAAACTTGGCCACCTCATTCTCCGGATTTAAGTCAACCTGATTTTTTTCTGTGGGGTTATCTCAAAGACCGAGTGTATAGCACAAAACCTCGCAGCATACCAGACTTGAAGGAAAACATAAAGAGTGAGATAAGAAAACTTGAAAGAGACACTTGCAGAAGCGTCATTCAGTACTTCACCGTCAGAGTACGCGAGTGTGCGAATTTATATGATGGACATCTTGAACATATTCCGAATAGACTACTTGCAAAACAAAACAAAAGTCCAAACTACGGAAGAACAAAATAAAAATAATGTGAAGTTGTTGGGAATAGTGTTTCAATTTGACAATGTTCCTGGTGATTTGTTCCCATTAACCATTTTTGCATATGCGCTATATTCATGCATAATGTCTTCTGACTTTATAGCATGAAAAGGGGAGTTTCAATGTGACAATTCAGTAATGATAGGGTATCAACTCAATCAAAACATTATTAAATCCTTGAGATAAGGAAAATTACTTTACCAAGTCACTTTGTTAGGATTGTGAGCAAATGCAGAAGATGGTGTTAATTTGACAATTCGTTTGCATTTAATTAAGTGTTTTTGTTTCTCCGGTTGAAAGAACGATTTTCCAATATGATAAACATTTGCTCGTATCTTCATACTACAACATGCAAATATTAGCACGTTTGGTACCAAAAAAATGGCCCAAATGTCCTCTTTCTAAATATATTTTCATATTTTCTGTATACTATTTCTTCTTAAAGATACAATGGTTTAAAAAGGTATCGAGACTTTTGGGACACCCTGTACCTTCAGTTTTTTGATAAGCTAAGAAAACATAGCAGAGTGACGGTATGTTCACACATAAATTGTGGATACGCAATCAATATGTGTTTTATTTGGGTCAAAGGTCATTAAGGGATCACTTCCGGTATAAAACGAAATACCTTCAAAATGATACTTCTCCCCCAAATTACGTAGCTGGTCGAATCCAACGAAAAGTGTACACGGCATGTTCAGGGCCATAACTTAAAAGTATTAATCAATTGGCATTCGTTTTTGTATTGTGTTTATTCGTCTTGATCATACGCTTCGCGCCATATATAATAAGACCTCCTTCTGTGAAAAACTTAGACACAGAGACCCCAAAACATGCTATTTTTTACCCATTTTTTCAAAATATTTCTTAAAGTATTTTAAAAACATCTAAATCAGTTATGAAAAGAAGTCATTGGATTGAATCTAAATTGATTTCCTGAAAGGTGTGTATTCAAAGATTGCCTGTTCAATTTTTCACATATTTGTACATAATTATGAATTTTTTGTGATAATTCTTTGAGTGGTATTTTTTTACAATACCTACGAATACAATTTTTCATAGCACTAGATATATCTTTAAAAATGGAAATCACTAATAAATGCGCAATTGATACAAGCTTTGATATGTCCAATACTGAAATGCATTGCATTCGGACATCTTTATTATTGTGTTTAGCTGCCAGAAATTCTAAATGGCACAAAGGTAGGTTTGGTAAAAATATGCATTACCTCCGAATACATTTTAAAAGCTGTGCCATTTCCACAAAGTGAGAGAATAGTAAACAATAGTTAAGCAATAGGTGCAGGGTAATACACTCTTTATTTCTACCAAGTTTCAATAACCTGCGTTTAAATATTTCTGAGAAGTCAACAATAAAAGCAAGTATTCGTAGGTAAATTTCGGTAACCGAATGTTACCTACGAATACACTTTGACATCATGACAGTATTGTGAAACACCGCCATTCATGCCAATGCCCATATTGGTACATAACGAAGGCCTGTATGTTTGCTATCAAATCATATGTCAATGAAAGTTGCGAATTCACATACATGCCCACCATGCAAAACTGAATACGGCTTAATTGGTGAAAAATATGTACTGAAATAGACGACGGTCTGCTCATTTGAAAGAAAAATCAGATTCAAAGAAGATTAGAAGGGGATAAATACTTGGATTTGTCAGCTGTCATGTGTGCTTCATTTTAAATGGTTACCGACCTTCTGGTTTCTTAGTAATTTGTGTCCAAATTGATTTATTCGAAGGTAACTTTTGACGTTTTCGCTAAGGTTACCTACGAATACCATGGAAAAAACGACTGTTCTCATTGTCTCATGATCTAGACAACACATTGATGGACCCTGGTATAAAGCTAATTGTAGTTGCCCTCAAACGAAAGGCCACAAGACGTAACTGACTCCAAGATGGACTTCACAAGTCTGCAATAACGGTTTTAGGGCGATTTGTGTGCAATTAAGCAAATTAAAGTCACTTTAGTGCCTTTGTTTCTTACTTCAATCCTCTTTCAACCGTTGTGAACCGACATTATTAATACATGATAGGGTCTAAAGTATCAATAAACGCACATAAAGAAAATAATACATTCAAAGTGCTTTATAAAATGAAGTTTTGATTGCGATATCCACCAAAAGTCTAATTCTTACCTACAAGTACTGAAATGTTACTTACGAATACAGCATAATACATGACATGTGTAATGAAGTGTCCCTACCAATGGAAATTAATTGTCAAAAACTTTAAGCGGTACCCCAGGACACTATTATTACCCATATATGGATTCATTCAACAATTATTTATTATGTAAAATTGCTGATTAACTACTTGTATATCAAAATGAAGTGGTCAAAATCTTGCTAAAAGCATCAAAAAAATGTTGATCTAAGGTAATAGCATTTATTCATTTGGACGTACCATCTGAAAGGGATCTAAAACTACCATTTTATTAATTCATTACCATAATAGCAAAATTTAAACCTATAAACTCAATATAGATATTGTTAAATCGCTCATGTTACCTACGAATACCCGGGTTTATTCACCTTTTCATTGTATAAAGCGTTAGGTGTATGCGTATAATTCCCAATATTCTTGAAAACATATATCATACTCGTTCTTATACAATGTGTAAATTGATTCATCCTCATTTGATAAATAAAATACAGAAACTGACCTAAACTTCATTTTCAAAAATAAACTAGCATAAATTGACTAAGATCATATTGATCACGTTATAAAAATAAAAACAAATATTTTCTGGTTGAGTTAGCATTTTCCTGACACCCTGTGATCTACATTACACGAAAAAAGCATTAATGGGAATATTCCATTTGTTTTAGGTTGATTAGTATTGCGATAGTGAAAGCATCCTAGTGGTATTCGTAGGTAACATTGGGTTTTGGTATCACATTTACTATCACACGTCCTGGATTTATTTTTCAAGATTAGTAATGGCACTTTTGGTTCCTATAAGGCCAATATGTCATCAATCAATGGGCAAAAGGAAAAAATTGTGGAGACATTTTTATTTCGGACTTTTATTTTTGGCCCGTGGACACTTTTGGTTGGATTCGACCAGCTACGCGTAGGACAGTCGCGCAACTTGCACACATGCATCGCTATTACCCAGTGTCTATGAATCATACACTGATTTGGGGGTCACTTCCGGTATAAAACCAAAAACATAGCACAGTGACGGTATGTTCACACATGAATTGATGTAACCCAGTATACACGTGGTATTTTTAATTGAGTCAAAGGTCATTAAGGGTCATTTCAGGTCAGAGACGAAAACCTTCAAAATGCCTCTTCTGCCACAAATAACATAGAGTGATGAAACGTGCACACATGCATTGACATTAGCTAATGTCTATAGGGTGTTCAAAGATTTTGGTGTTAAATGTCATTAAGGGGTCCACAGCTTAGACCACAGCTATGTCTAGTTTAATTTGTGTTGGTTGCAACAAAAGAAATTAAGCCCCCGGGAAAGGTGGCAGATCTAACAACATATTCGCTAAAATAAGCTCAAGTGATTATCAATTTCATGATTTGCACGCTTATTTGAGCGTTTAGTGCAACAGGGACAAGTGTCCCCTGCCACTCTTTTTATCTGAAAATATTCCACAAATCGTGTACCCGAATTTTACCCTGTCCCCTTTAATTAATTGGTTCCTATCCACGTTACATGTATATAGCTCTTCCATGGAGCAGGCTACTTTATTACCATACGTATTTTTTAATCAACTTGGGGGGGATCAAAGAATAAGTCATGTCATGTCATTCTCTTCAAAGATAATTTCATTTAAATTGTTATTCTTTTTACATATGTCTTTCCCATCCAGTGAAAGGCGTTGCTAAGGAAGCTGAGGAAGGTTCCGATCCGAGACTCCACTTCGTAACAGATGCTATTGAGCATGCGTTGTTTGCATGGTATCCATGGTCACGGTATCCGGTAGGAATACTCGTCAAAACAGTCGCCCGGTTAATACACATTTTACCAGCATTTGCAGCGGATCCTCTGACACAGGCCATCATATCTTTACCAAAACCTCAAGGATGCAGATAAATGTAACCTTATTATATGCGATATCCCTACAATATGGATTATACATCCCCAGGAAACATAAGCACCATGTAATTTATGGTTCTGGTTGACACTTCATGCGCACACCCAACATGGCCGTTAATATATATAGGCTGCAGTGTTTACCAAGATATAAATTACCTCTGATATTTTAATTATATGTAGAAATCATTCCTATCACACAAAAATCTGACTCCGTCCTTAACTTGTGATACACTACCAAAATTCCATTTAGAGTCTTCCGGGCTCTTCTATTCGCCGTAGACTGGTATAAGTGACGTAATAATCGGATTAACTACCATAGCAATAGATTTTTGAATATATCGCAATGCACTACAACTTTCACGCGCGCGGTACCTGTCCATAGAACCATAGCCGTCAAAGAAATGCTGATCACTCGCACCTGTATGATAAGTATCTTTGAAAAGAGCGGTATTGTATTCAATCTATGATTGCAGACATACACAGGTAACGTAAAACCTCGTCTAGAAGCATATAAAGTGATTTTAATTAAAGGTAAATTTATACCATACAGCTATAAATATGCCAATACAATTGATTGGCTTTACTATAATATTTGTTCGTATACGCTTGTATCGGTACTTTAGTTGCTCAAACTTTTTTAGCTTTCACCAAAAACACTCTATAACAAAATATTATTTCATTATAGATTTTTGAGAGTCTATTGTATTTTTCATTTGAGCATAATCTAGCAGTTGATGTTGTTGTTGCAAACTGTGCGCAAGTAATAAAACAATAATTTGTTTAAAATATATTGTTTTTTTGATGACTTGCAGTTAATGTAAGATTTCTATTTGTGTGGCTATAGTGTAAATGATGATGACGACGATGATGATGATGATGGTGATGATGATGATGGTTTAGATGATGATGATGTTGTTTTTGTTGTTGTTTTTTGTTGTTGTTGTTGTTGTTGTTGTTGTTGTTGTTGTTGTTGTTGTTGTTGTTGTTGTTGTTGTTGTTGTTGTTGTTGTTGTTGTTGTTGTTGTTGTTGTTGATGATGATGATGATGATGATGATGATGATGTTGATGATGATGATGATGATGATGATGGATAATACAACTGATGTCAGATGATTATTAGAGTCGTGATGGTGACGATGTTGGCAGTGATGAGGGATTTAATTTAGTATGAAATTCTCAACCCCCCCCCTCCCGCACCCACCAGTCAATGTTGTTTTGATACTGAGACAGGAACGGACAATTGGTCTAGTATTGGCTCCAACATTGCTTTTGGGGGGGAGAGGGGTTGCAAGCAATATGAAACATTAATGTTTGCCACTCATGTTACTTGTAATGTTTAAACAAAGAGCACGTTTCTATGGTATCACTCACAGCAGAGAAGATGATCACAGTATTCATTCATTCATCTTTATTTCATTCAAATATAAAATATAACAGCACAACAATTAAACACATACATTGAATGAGGAGGTTCTCGGAAGGCCGGATGGCCTGTATTAAGAACCCCCTGTCCTAGCAACAACAAAAAAGTTTCAAAATAACAACAACAACAAAATATACCGCAAAATGTCAATGCACAACCCACCCACCCTCATTTACCCTAACCAAAAAACCAAAAAAGCCTGTTTTGTGATCAAGAATATGCAAAAAAGAATTACCGTGATAAATTCAATACTATACATTAACTGTATTACAGATAATACGATACACAATTAAATTACTTTAAGCCGTGCAAGGAAATTAGATAAAATACTAAATGTAATTAAGAATAATATTATCTTTCACTTTGGTTTTGAAATGCTTGATCGTCTTGATATTCTTTATATGTTTCTCAAGTGAATTCCACTTAATTGGGCCCGCTATTTTTAAGGTTTTATGAGCGAAATTCGTTTTAGATTTAGGAACCTGGTAATCTTCATTATTTCTCGTGTGGTACTTGTGCAGAGTACTCTGCCTTACAAAATACTTTTGAAATGCTTCTGGAAGTTGATTTGTAAAATGTTTATACATAAAAGTACTTAATTCAAGACCATAGGTATCGTAGACATTAAGTACTTTATAGTTCTGAAACAGAGGAGCGGAATGACTTAGGTAATGACTATTTGATACAATTCGAAGTGCCCTCTTTTGCAGCTTGAAAAGTTTATCTAAGTATGTTTTACAAGTGCTGCCCCATGCTATAATACCGTAATTAACATAAGGAAGTATCAGTGTACAATATAATGAATATAGAATATGCTCAGGTACGAAATGTTTAATTTTGTTAATGACTCCTATACCCTTAGACATGTTTTTTGCAATGTTATCGATCTGGTTTTTCCATGTCAGGTTCTCGTCAATAGTTACTCCAAGAAATTTTGTATTTTTAACTCTTTCCAAATTCGTGTTATCCAATACAATGTTAACACTATCATTATAAATACATGTTTTACGACTTGTACCGAGTAGCATGTAATTTGTCTTGCTTGCATTTACAGACAGCTTATTTGCTTTAAACCAATTATTGACCTCTTCTAGTTCCTTGTTAATGAGATCAAGTTTAGATATAATATCTGGGTGTGAATAGGTAATAGTAGTGTCGTCTGCAAACAAAACAAATTCTAGAACAGAGGTAGTATTTACAATATCATTAACATACAGTATGAATAGTAATGGGCCTAAAATCGACCCCTGAGGTACACCACACGAAATGCTCATATAGGTGGATTTACATGAATTGTAATATACATATTGTTTCCTATTGTACAAATAATCTGTAAACCAATTTAATACATTTCCCCTGAACCCATAATACTCTAACTTGTATAACAAAATGCTGTGATCAATTGTGTCGAAGGCTTTAGACAAATCTAAAAATATTCCTGCTGTAGTTTCATTATTTTCAACTGAAGTACTGATTTTATCAACTAATTCCAAAATTGCCATATACGTAGAATGATTAGACCTAAAACCAAATTGTTTTTCATTTAAAATATTGTATTTATTAATGTAATTCATGCATCTGTTGAACACTAGTCTTTCAAGAATCTTTGAAAAACATGGAAGAACAGAGACAGGTCGATAGTTGGAAAACACGTCATGACTATCCTTCTTGTAGATAGGGATTACTTTTGCAATCTTCAATTCATCAGGAACTTTTCCAGTAGTAATGGAAATATTAAAAATTACAGTGAGAGGTATTGATATTTCATTTGCTATCCTTTTGACAACAAAATTGCCTATATCATCATGACCGGCACTTTTATTTTGGTTGAACTTATGTATAATCTTTACAATTTCCTCTTTTACAACTGGTTTCATATACATGCTACTATTTGATGGTGTTTTCAAGTAATCATAATAGTTCTTCCCATCTGTAACTATTGTGGATGCTAATTTTGGCCCAATGCTTGTAAAAAAGTCATTAAATTTGTCGGAAATCATTTGAGGATCTGAGATCACATGACCTAATTGTGTACTTTTGAATTGAGTTTGAATATTACTTTTCTTATTACGGCCAATGATATTATTGATTGTTTTCCAAGTTTTTCGTAAATTATGCTTTACTGTTTCAAATTTCCTTTTGTAATACTCCCTTTTAGATTTTCGTATTAAACTGTTTAATTTGTTTCTGTATTAAATTTTCTAGAATGTATTAAGCCTTTCATTACATGGTTTCTGTACATACCTCTTATACAACTTATTTTTAGTATTTATGCTTTACTTCTCATGTATATGTTTTTGCTTAACACGTGTGCTATGAGCAAAAAATACATCATCTCCAAATACACAGTTCAGTGACCTCGAGGCCTCCATTCAACAAGAAAGTTAACCTGCTGTTATAGAGGATGACGCGTTTATACCCAATACGCTCAGAGGTCAATTTATGAGTGCACAGACATTATAAGGTCAATAAACTGTGTCTTTATAATTTGAACAGCATGTGACATATTTTCGGCAAGGCCCACGTGCCAAGGCCAAATCGACTTTTACAATGTTTATTGAAGAGATAAGATATGCATAATCTTAGTTTGCGATAAGAGGTCAAATGTTTCCATGTTAAAAATAGAATTACATGCTAGGCATGTTTGTTCCTCTTTGTCGTTTGTGTATTAATTATCATCATCATCATCATCATCGTCGTCGTCGTCGTCGTCGTCGTATTGAGTGGCAAGAGTGCAATCTGCGTGTAGTGCAGGGCGTTCTATTCAAATATTGTATTCATCTATTGTAATGTTAGTTAATCCAATTATCACGTCATTTCTACGGCGAATATTGGAACTTCATTAGTTGCAAGTCCTTACTATGAACAATTTAGAAGTTATGAGGCCCGAAAGTTTCCATGATTCCAGGGTTCAGACCAACCTTAAGTTTTCTCATTGTGGTCCTGATCTGCAAGTTGCTGACTGACATAGTATTGATTACGTATTTAAATTCAATTAGCATTAATTGATTATAGCAATGTATTGGTTGGTTTTTGCGTGGGCATGGAGAGGTTTGGGTTTGAGTTTGTTTAAAATAAAAGTTCAATTTAAGGTTATAAGGTTAATCATCACTCGTTTGTTTGTTATCGTGAATTTATTTGCAGTAATTTTAATCAACTTCTTGAATCATTCAATAAAACCATACAATCTTGGTAAAAAAATTTTAATGAACGTCTTTGGAATACAGAAAAATGCTGCTTCTGTAAAACCATGCAATATGCACTGAAGATGATCTCTGACCACGATCTAGGGTATTTACTATCACCTACCTTCGACTATATTTATAAATACGCACGTGACCCATGGGCACGACATACCAAGACCAGCAAGCGTGCATGACCAAATCATCATGCCATTGAAAAGAATAAGAACTCTTTAGATAAATGTCATCAAATTTAAGTATTAATTGAATAGCAAATTATTACACCTAGGGGATTCCGAATTTGTAATAATGTTATCAAAAACAACATTTTGAAAGTATTTTTTTCCCGACGGAAAAAAATGTTTATCGACGGAAACGTTTGCAATATAATCTCAAAATTGAACACAATAGACAATTTTGCTGCACACAGTCTCGTGTTGTTTACCGCCTTTGCATTCAAATGAACAGGAAGACCACTCGCTATAGACTTTTATGGCAGCGCGGGATGGTCCCGTGCGTATTTATAAATACGTATTTAGAAATATAGTCGAAGCATATTGATTATGTAACTCCTGTCTTGCTTGACAAGATCACTGTAGTCTAATGAATCCAGTAATTTAAAGCAACGTTCAGGTATGCGTGTACTTTGCCTATCACCACACATGACTCATTCTTAAACACCTGAGAACGTTCCTGCAATCTCATTGGTTCTTACCCGTGTGATATGACACGATGTCACACGGGTCAGCGAGTGTGCATCAACGCGATACGCGTGCCCGCTATTTGAACCAATCGGATGCGCATGATAGCAACAACGGGACTGACCGATTTTAAGCCCTAGGTAGTTCCTTGTCAAATGTAGGATTTAATTTGATTAAAATTTGTAATACTTATGATATTTCTATTTGAATTGAAGTGTTTAAGAATGAGAATAAAGGTATTGGTTTTAGCCACTGGAGTGCATCTATCGTCTCATATAACACGGGCGACATCATTATTTTAAGTAAAACAACGAGGCGAATGTATCAAGGCGTATGTTTCATCACCAGATTCCTTGTATGTACATGATATATGTTTCTTGTTAAGTTGCCATAAATGCCTTAATATATGAAAAGGTTTGACTACAAAAACGATTCTCTTGTAAATGCATCTACGCACAGTTCCCACCTCGATACACCCGAGCACACAGAAATTTCCAAGCGCAACGAGTCTAGTCTTTACGCAGTCTGTGTTATACTACACGGTTGAGTGCATAGCATCATAATATCTATTGGAAAATATGCATCTGTGATTGGTTTTTGTGAAAACTTCCATGTGTTCCCTTCATCGAATCAGAATTTTTTTTATATCGAACGAAAACACTTCCCCTAAAAACCCCTTTTTCATTAGGTCAACAGATAACGCAATTCAATGTTTATAGCAAGGCGAATGTGGTAAATGTGTTGAAAACTACCTGTCCCAGCCAGGCCTCGTAATAAGAAAAAAAAATCCCTTGCCTTTGAAATTTCAAGAGAGAGAATTAGCTACGGCGATCATGGTATGTAGATTGAAACCCGGGTTGAAAACTTGATGGGAAACTAAAATGAAAGTGTACTCAGGGAGCTGGACGTATCATGTGAACCAGATTTTCCAGTGGAACAACAAAACTAGGATTTTCTGCTCTTTGCTTGGTTCAATTTTTACGGGTCATACGGACCCATACCGTATGAAATTTGCGGGTCTGCGCCTACTTTCATGGGTATTTGACGCAAAGACGCGCCTTATTTCGAAGCTGATTATCCAGCACAATTTTTGACCAAAATGTAGGTTTTAAAAGTCAAAACCTCAAGTGTCCTTACAATATTTTTCAAATTTTATGTCATTAAATGAAAGAGCACACTTATATTGTCCATACACTAGCTTAATTTTAATGAGCAATGGCCAATTCTCTTTAAATTGTAAATCTTGTGCAAAAAGTTATTATGTTCGCCTGTTTTGTCATACGGTTGTAAATTCAATGAACTATGACTTTGTTAAAGAGCGCTTATAAATTGATATGATGCCATTAACCCATAAACTGCATTTTGTGAAAATCATGTTGTTAAGTAATAGTGAGTGAATGGTGCAAAATTATTAATTTCATACTGGCAATACTGATATCATACAAATTAATTGGATACTTTCTTCTAAAATATCTTTGTAAATTTGCTAGGCCCGAAGTTCCTCTGGAAACCGGTTTTACATATCTTTAACTCTTAGAAAATGGTTCAAAGTGGAACCTAAAAAGGTTCTTAAGTTGTCCTGTATATATAACCTCAAATAGTTCTATGAAGAACTAATATGGGTTGCGCAAAGGTCAGAA
Source organism: Amphiura filiformis (assembly GCF_039555335.1). Lineage (NCBI taxonomy): Eukaryota > Metazoa > Echinodermata > Ophiuroidea > Amphilepidida > Amphiuridae > Amphiura > Amphiura filiformis. Next base: position 9,183,572 of record NC_092645.1, read on the forward strand.
AGAATAATTTCAGATATTAAAACTAAATTCTGTAAAATGCAGAAAGAACCATTTCGGTGTTCTTACAATTTCATAGAACCCTTTTCTCTGCAGTTGTTTTGTATGCAGAACCTCCAGAGTCATTTTTTACCTAAGTGTGTATAGGGAAAAAATAAGTAATCTTAAAGATTTAAGTAAATGTTTAGGCTTATATTAAAAACCGCATATAGTCAACATATATGGCAACACTGTAACTGTATAATTACGTTGCCCAAGATGCAAATTCATATAGGGGTTCACCAAGGACCAATATACATATGTGACCGTACAGCTCGAATGAGCCGTAAATTCCCTAAATTATATTCTGAGTTACAGTGTAAAATCTGCATGCAGGTCGTATTCATCAATATCTCTAGCTGGCGCAACATCAGTCTCATTTTGATAGTCAAACTCCAATCAATAATCCTATTATTGAAGAGGATAATAAGCTTCTACCTTAGATGGCAATAGAATTTTTAATAGCTCTGGTCTTTGTTTGCTTTGGCTTAAATCCTGTTCAAGTGGTGGGTTACCAGACATTGTATTTTGTATAGGTATGTATAACCAACAATTAACAATGAGAGAACTTTCTTGAACCTCGTTGACTTGGGGATGATTTTATATGACCGCCAATTATGACTGCTTGATATTTATTGCCAGCAATGTGGAAAAAGAGACACACGTAGAAACGAAAAAAGCTACCATTTTGTTGAAGGAGCAAAGTTCAACAAACCATAACTCCGCTACAGGATATCGTTTGAAGTCAAATAATATACCATTTTAAAGCTTATGATGTATATTTTCTAAACACAAAATAAAACAATTTTGACCGGGGGAGGAATTTACGGCTCATTCGCCGTGACAGGTCACATATAGCATAATATTATTGTAACTGACTTATTATCGTAGCTGTTATATGCCATCAAAGCCAGGCAAAAATTACTATTTTTGAAAATCTGCCAACATAGTCTTCGATTTAGCGGTCTATATTATTGACAACATATCTGGCAAACCAATGATTGGCAGCATAATGTGTAAAGACCACCCCTTTGAGGTATATTACTCAATACAAAAATATAAGTCCTTTATATCCGGGACTTCCTGTTGAATTTGACCTTTTTATTTTATTTCCATAGCTGGAAAATGGGCAAATATGGCGAAAACATGTTTTGGCCGTTACCATGGTAACAAATATTTGTACGCAAAATTTCTTCTTTTTTTTGAAATGTCGGCCCCAAATATATGAATATGATTTTTTTTTACCCTGGCCACGACCAGTTGATATTACCATAAACTCCGTCTTAATACTAACAGTCATACCAAGGTCATGGCCAAGATCGCAAACTATCGTGGATGTCTTTTTAAAAGACATTGCTTGTCATCTTTCATTATTTTTAATCAGCAACCTTCCAAGAGTAGTACTATAGGTAAAGTTGTGCAATAATTTTCTGTACCTCAGGATGGGCAAACAGAGGAGGGACAAGAATACTTTTGGCAAGTCGAAAGGGGGGGCAAGATATTTTTGACATGTCAAAATGATGGCAAGAGGTTTTTGGCACACATTTATAATATGGGGTACTTTTTTTGAATAAAACGGTCTAAGAAGGCTTAGGAAAACACAGTACGGAAAACGGAAACGTTCTTATATGCAAATATTAACAAATGAACAAGGGGTACAAGTAATTCGAGAGGATGGTGCAAGGTGTTTTTGGCATGCCGTGAGGGGGAAAGCATTTTTGACAGGTCATTTTGAAATTTTTCCGGGCAGATCTTATTGCATAGCCCCTGTAATGGGCTATTTCAGTTGAAATCCACACATGCCCTGTAGAAGACATGACAGGGGGTGTAAATCACACATAACCCCATTTAAAATTCACTGTGGAAGATTGGAGTATGTCAGGGGTATGTCAATGGCAACAACATCAAGAATAAAGCTGCACGACTTCAAAGATGGTCTGAGTACTTCAAAGGTCTGCTCAATGCTGACGAACCTTAGGAAACCATAGATTTCTCTGTCTTCACCCAAGCAGAGGAACTAAACATCAATATGGATCCACCAGTTAGGGAGGAGGTTGATAAAGCCATTGGTCTTCTAAAACGAAACAAACAAAGGTCCGGGAGTAGACAATATCACTCCCGAAATCCTAAAGGACGGCAGAGATGCCACCAGAGAATGGTTGCTCCGTATTTGCCAGCATGTATGGAAGAACGAGGTTACACCAGCAGAGTGGGGAAAAGGCATAATACTACCCTTGCCAAAGAAGGAGACCTTTCCTACTCATTGATATCGCTGGAAAAGTTTTTCCACCATTCAACTCCAGAGAGTAAAGGATGAAGTGGACCTGAAAATGAGACACTACCAGGCAGGCTTCAGAAAGGGTCGTTCCTGTCAAGACCAAATTTCAGCCTAAACCAGATCATTGAGAAGTGCTTGGACCAACAGCTACCCTGCCTCATTAATTTCATTGACTTCAAGGCTGCTTTTGACTCAGTGCACAGGCCCTCCCTGTGGGAAATTCTCCGCATCTACGGATTCCCTCCCAAGATAATCAACATCATAAGCAGTTCATATCGGGACACAACCTGTGCAGTGAAAGCAGAAGGGAATCTTTCTAGCTGGTTCAAGATCATCACTGGAGTCAGACAGGGTGATATCTGGTCTCCATTACTGTTTGACTTAGCCATTGACTTCACCATGAAGAGGGCTGTTGATGACAACAACAGAGGATTAATCCTACTGCCAAGGAGGAGTTCAAGAGACCCAGAAGAAAAGTTAGCTGATCTAGATTACGCTGATGATATAACTCTCTTTGAAGAGACTGTGTTACTGCCAGTAAATTAGGACTCCAGATGAGCTATAAGAAGATAGAGATCGGGTCCATCAGCCGAGCCAATGTTACAAAACCAGCTGTCCCTCTAGGCAATGAAGGTCTCATCAAAGTAGTCGACTATTTCAAGTACTTTGGTGCCTACTGCAGTGCTGACGGGTCTACATTTAATGTCAAAGAACTGAACAACAGAATTGGTAGAGCCACAGGAGCTTTCAGAGAGCTGGACAAGGTGTTGAAGGATCGTAATATCAATATTATATTATCCGGAAGCGCCGCCTACAGTGGTTTGGCCATCTACAACGAATGGATGAACAACGCACCACCAAGAGGCTCTATCTTTGGAAGCCAACCCATGGGACACGCAAACCTGGTCGTCCTAAGACATCATGGAGAGACGTCATCCACAGAGACATCTCAAGGCTGGACCTACTTGGGTGGACTGTGAAGGAGGCTGAGGCTGCAGCTCTGGACCGTAGGACTTGTAAGCATCTCTTGAGCCAGGCAGCATGTGCAGAATTACATGAAGCTGACTGGTCTGGTCTGGTCTGGTCCATAGGAATGTATAGGTTACTGGAATAGCCAAATAGGTACGAGATGTACTTCCCAAAAGACACCAATTGGCACTAGGATTTCCAATATTCCCATCTGTCAGGGCACAGTTCTATGATCCCAAGATGATGATACATTCATGGAGTGACCTTTATATAATTGGGAACTAAAATCATACTCAATAACTTGAGATGATCGTACATTCATGGAGAGACCTTTGATATATCGGGTACTAAAATCATACTCAATAACTTGAGGTCAAGTTTTGGGCTATGATGGTGAAATGGAGGTTAATGAAATTTGCAATAGGGAATGAGAGTATATTGGCTCATAGTGTGGGCTTATACTTGAACTTTATCTTTAATAATTACTACTTGGCGAACTAGTCACACATTTTGCGTAGTAATCGAATGTAAAACACTGTCTGTATTTATACAGTGGAACAGGTAGTACTACAGATTAATATATTATTGGGCCATATTTAACCCCAAGGTGACACGTGCTATATCATCATCATCATCATTCGGCTGCGGAGCAGGCGACTACAAGTTTCCTCCAGCTACAGCGGTCAGGAGCCATTGCTGATAGTTGACCTTGACCCAGCATGCTGTCCATATCCCCCAAAAGACACTGGATGTACAGCCTGTCTCCAAAAAAATTGTGCAAGTGAAAAGCGCCCTCTCTGGCAATTAGATTAAATACCGTTGTGACAGATTGCTTACATCAAAGTCAAGAGTGTAGTCTTAGCTCTCAAATACCGTTTGTTCTGTTCAATTTGCATGTTTCAATCTCGAGATATGTTTAGTTAAAGACGAAAGGGTAAAATCACAATTGTGCCGCTTTTACTAGGGAAGAAGGCTTTACATGTAACACTATAATTGTGATAGCATCAAGTTTATCAAGAGTTCCTTCGTGAAATCAAAAGAATGCATCAATTACACAATACAACATTTTTTGACTGTTTTTACTGTTTGATTATGATGCAGGAATGATGATTCTCTTTTTCCACTTAAAACAGATTAAAAGATAAATAAATATTTCACATTCTGCTGTAAAAATGGATTTCACATTCTGCTGTTCTGCATGTGAATGTCAATGATTTTATCATGGTAAATACTGTTCTCTTAGTCACTTAAGACATGTTATAAGACAAACAAATATTACGCACTTATACATGTTATAGGTTAATGAACGCGTATTACTTGTTGGGATAGATATTAGACAAAATAATGCACGCGTGCTGATGTTGATGCGTCTAATGCATGCGCCCGAAAGGGGGGAGTGCATTAGACGCATCAACATCAGCTATCATTGATTTACATGTACAGCTCTCTTCCCTAGTAAATGTGGCACAATTGTGATTTTACCGTTTCGTTGTTAAATAAACATATCTCGAAATTGGAACAAGCAAATTGAGCAAAACAAACGGCATTTGAGAGCTAAGACTGCGCCCGTGACGTTTGTGTCACAACGGTATTTTCTAATTGCCAAAGAGGGCGCTTTTCACTTGCACAATTCTTTTTGAGACAGGCTGTATTTCCAGAAGAAGGTTCGTTGCCGTCCGGGTTTCCTCTTGCCGTGAGTTGGGACATACAATGCATACTCTTTTACTGGCTCATCGTCAGGCTCATCGCAAGCGGAGTATGTCCTACCAATAGAGGCCGTCAGCCTTTTCCGCGGGATCCGCCATCTTGTGGGTACTGCCGTTCTGCATGTCATGCGTTATACATTACGCCCCTGATAACGCGGAAGTCGCAGCGCGTGATGCACCTTTTCAGTCATGCGTCAACGCGGTGATCTTAACAACAAGTCACTCCGTACCCACAAGATGGCGGCGTTGACGTCACAATGACTACCTCTATTTCAGTCCTGGCTTTCTCAACAAGTAAGTTTGTTTGTTTGTTTGTTTGTTTGTTTGTTTGTTTGTTTGTTCAAGTTGGTCCGTGAGGGACACATGATGCTAATCCATGGGAAAACCATGGACGGTTCCAAGCTCATACAATAAAAATGCGTAAGCCTGGATTGCTAGTGTATGCTAATAATATGCATGCTGGCCCAGATAGCTTTGATAAACAAAGCAAGAAATGGAAGAAAAAAGCAAGGGAAAGGTGAAAGGAGAGAAGGCCACTCCCAAACACAATTGTACAATTTTACTCTTAGCCCTTACTTCGTGCGAAAGGAAATTGGAATTCCAATCTCAAGCCCCGATGCAAAGGCTGTGTGGCGCTGACTCTGTCAGATTGGAGATAGTAGAATTTGGTATACGTGCTATATAATTCGTACCTGCATTCGTTCTTGGTCACTAAAAACGTTACCAATTTATTCTAAATCCAAGATGACCACCATTTCCAAGACGGCCGGCCGGAAAAGATAAGCTAAGATAAATATTAATGTTATAAAGGATCAGATGGCCATACAAGCACCAACATTTGCAGTAACCTTCCCTTTGAATCACTTTGCAGGGGAAAAAATCAAAGATGGGCGCAAAAAAATGCGACGCAAATTGTCAAGATGGTCGTCATTCCAGGAAAGTTTAACCTGGTCATTCATGGGTTCATACCACCAAATCCGCATGTGAAGGGTTTACTCCCAATAAGTGAACCACAGTGTGCAAATTCTGATGCTTGTATCACTTTGGGCTCAATTAATTCTTTAACCTGCAGTACTAAGGTATTTGCCAAATGATTATATCATAATCTATTGAATTTTGGACCTTTACATTATTTATTATTGACAGTTATTACCGAGCACTAAGGTTACTATCACTTAATTTTACATGTACGTTCTACGCTCACTGTATGTCGCGTCTAAGCAAGACCCTGCACTATATATCAGTATCGTGAAAAAATACATCTTTATATTAGAAGGTAAGTAGAAGTTGCAGTTTTTAGCTTTGAATAGTTTGGTACACAATGTGAGAACCTAATGTAATTATAGGTTAATAACTGCGCATCAGTTAATTGGAAGGCTTTGTGAAAAATTTAAATATTTTTCTTTGAACCTCGGAATATCCCTCGGGACATGTCCTCGTTCCAAAGGCAGTGTTTTTCATTTTCGGACTGGCGCACCCCTATGTATATAAGGAATATGTGTAATCGGACTAGCCAGCGTGTCGGACTAGAAGCGTGTCGGACTAGCGGCGTGTCGGACTGAGCGATGCACCCTCTGCACAGAACAACACATGCACATAAACACCATCACAGTCACCACACATGCTTTTTACCCACAACCATGTCATAACTTAACAACCTTACCCACCAAACGCGTAGGCCGAAAACCGCGCAACCGGAGAAGCGCTCTAGTTATTGCACTCTCTTTATATCCTCATCATTTTCAGATATTGTGTTCGGCCGTGACTTACGACAAGCTATGAATAAATACAATAATTATCAAGTCATTGATATTCTTCAGTCGTCAGCTGTGTGCAATATAGAACAAATGCTGTGCAAACAAGGATTATTATATGACTGATAATAATTGTGTCACTATTTTTTATTAGTTTCCACAAATTCAAGGTCATTTCGTTTGGCGTTAATAGTGACAGCATCAACGCGTTGGTTAAGACGCAGAAACACGTAACCATTTGCTGTATGATTCCATGTAATGTGCATACGTGTAAGCAATATGTACGAGCGAAAAATCACGACACACAATCCTATAGCTAATGGACATGCGTCTTTTGTCAAAGGTCCTGGATGAAAGCCATCGATATTCTCTTCATCTGTTGCATATTTTGTTCTTGATATGGTGTTTTCATTATAATTTTCTTTAGAAACGCTACTTACAGCAATGTGGCTTTTAGGGCTTAGCGTTCTTATCATTGTGGTGTTTCTACTGATGTGGACTCTAGACAAGATAAAACTCAATCCTCAAAACCGCTATATTCTCATTACCGGATGCGATAGTGGGTTTGGCAATGTTCTAGCCAGAAATCTTGACAAGAAAGGATGTCATGTTTTCGCCACTTGTCTGACGTCAGCAGGAGCAGAATCCTTGACGAAAGTGTCTTCGGCTCGTCTGCATGCTATGATAATGGATGTCAGCAATAGTGAGAGTATACAAGTAGCATTTGAGGTGGTAGACAAAGTGCTCATTGACAAACCTGGTGAGTTTGGTTAAGAGTATATAGAGAATAAGGCTGTAATTTCGTATCCATTGGTTTGAATGTTTAAAATAAAAGAATCCCCTTAATGGGACATTGGTTCTTTCTTGAAATTTAAATTTCATGAAATCTTATAACATTTAGGGAACAACCCAAAAGTTCGATGAAGCCCTATAAACGAAAGTCCTTTCGTTAGAAGGCTAACCCCCTTCCCCCTCCCCTCTAACGTAAGTGACAAATATCGGAAATTCCAACCCGTATTCATATAGGATACAGGGGTCGTCGCTATGGTGCATGGGGTTGTGGAGGGGATGTGACAATGCTAGGATATTGATCAGGTATATATGGAAGAAATTTTAAAATATTTTTCTTCATTATCTTTTTTGGCATGGAAAAAAATAGGACTTGCTGGATTTTCAAATAAAAAAGAATGTAGTATCGCACAAAACGTTTTCGACATCATTCGCCAAAGGTTAGAAAAGGTTGCCAAAAAATGTTAAATGTCTGGTTATATAAAGGGTATCTAAAGGGTAAAAAACGTTTTCATAATTTATTTTAAAACATTTTTGATAACCTCCTGCAAATATTCTAACATAAAACGTTTTCGACATCATTCGCCAAAGGTTAGAAAAGGTTGCCAGAAAATGTTAAATGTCTGGTTATATAAAGGGTATCTAAAGGGTAAAAAACGTTTTCATAATTTATTTAAAAACATTTTTGATAACCTCCTGCAAATATTCTAACATAATGTTCTTTAAAAAATATTTTACAATAACATTTTGAAGGCATTTTAGAAATAGTTTTGTAGTGTGTTGACATACATAACGTTTTAAAACGTTTTCATGACCTTTATATAACCAGGGGGATGAGACTGCTCGAGTCAGGTTAAATGTCGGGACCTCACAATTTGAAAAGAGATGATATTCCACTACGGCCATTTGCGGAAGTAAAAAGCCACGCCTTGTGATATATAGCAAGATGAATAATATCCAGTATCCTGTATATTATGCCTCATCAGTTACTTGGTATAACTGATTTACTATAGAATAGTTCTTATACCATAAAATATATTTAAACTATTTTATCATATTGATTAAATGTGACCAATATATAATGCCTGGAAATAAACTGACCTATGTCAATTCAGTTCGTAGAGATGATATACCACTTGTCTGAATCGTGACCTTTTTCAATCGAAATTCCCAGATATCGAAGTTCCCTGATATAACCCGTCATTTTAATGTTATTAAAACGTTTTTACCAAAACCAAAACCCCAAAATATAACATTTTTTTTTGTTTGCTGGGACAGCTGCTTTAAAAATGAACTTACATGACGTTGTAGGTTGCGAGTACTGCACTCCATTGATTTGAAATCATTTTGAAGAAACCACTGTAAAATGTCAATATCGTACTTCGGAAAATTCTCAAATTTGAAAATGATATAAAAATCCTTAAAAAAAGATCAACTTTGACCGATGTTTTAACTACTTTTTACAAACGTAATCGGACTTTCTGACCCCCTCCCCACTAACGAAAGGACTTTCGTTTATAGGGCTTCATCGAACTTGTGGGTTGTTCCCTTACCGACTAGTGCAGCGGAACTCATGTTGTATTTGGATGTGACATTCTTGTCTACAATGTACTTCCCCAACTCCCCGTAAGCCGGGAAATGTGGGGAGATGATGGGGTATTTACATTCCCCCAGTCGGTATTGTTATGTTGCAGATTATTCCGAAAAAGTTTCAAGGTATTTTAGGTTAGGATTAGGGTTAGACTGGATAGCCAGCCTGTAGTCACAGACGTATCTTAAAGTAGTGTGAAAAAAAATTTTGAAACAAAACCCCTTACCCCACTGCATGAGCACAAAAAAGGTCTCCCTCGCTTGCCTCGCTATGGATTCATATCACTTCTTCCATCAATACAACACTCATCTTGACATCTGAATACCTCACAGGCTGTTGGGTTTAATGTTTCATTAGCAAAAAGCACACAGAGCATGTAACCTGATGGGTACCAATCCTGTTGATACATTAAGTTTTAAAATTGCATATCGCATACAAAACATCGGAATATGACTTGACACCAAAATTAATGTTAAACAATATTATTAAGATACACCAGAATCAATTCTTAAATACTTGAGAACGTCCTTGCAACTTTATTGGTTCTTACCCGTGTGATGACACGATATCACACACTTAAGCAACAACGGGACTAGTCGATTCTAAGCCGTTGGTAATTAGTTCCTTGTAAAATGTAGGATTTAATTTGATTACAATTTGTAATACATATACTTATATTATGATATTTTATTTGAATTTCACACCGTAATGGTATAAAGAAAACTAATTCTTAAACACTTGAGTACATTCTTGCAATCTTATTGGCTCTTACCAGTGTGGTATTGTCAAGAAGTTGTTTTCCCTGTTTTAAAAGTTTTATGTTAAATAGGGACAGTACATCTGGTTTTGCTTAAAAAATGTTTCAATTTGTTTTATAGGTTTTTCATCTCAAATTTAGTGTAGGAATAACTCCACCTTGAGAGTGAATTCCCTGCACAAGTTTGGTCAAAAATTTTAGCTCGACCAACGTCGAGAAAACAAAAAGAAATGTGTTTAAAAAAATAAACACGTGTGAAATTTTGAGATAAAAATGGCGTCCAAGGCCATTCGCTACATACAGAGTTGATGGCTTGGTGAGTGTCGTAAACCTTAATATCTGTTCCACTGACTGACTGACCCTCCATTTATCCATGTTTAAAAATATTATCTGGGATGTGTGAGGAATTATATTGGCGTTCTATTACGGGACACAAATAGCAAATGGGGGAAAATTTTTGCTGTTTTGCGAGAAATTCAGACACCTTTGCCTCAAATTTTAAAAAGTCCACAGCGTTGTGATATGCTGTGCGGCTTCTTCATTCGGTGATACCGAAAATTGATTTGCGCATATTATGATAATTTGAATTTATTGATGTCATATTTTCGTTAAGCTTAAGAATTGCACTTTTTGTAATTTACCTCAAATTTTAAAAAGTCCATTGCGTTTTGAATGCTGCGGCTTCTTTATTCGGAATTCCGAAAATTAATTTGTGTATATTTGGATATTCAGAATTGATTGATGTCATATATCTGGTAAGATTAAGATTTGCACTTTTGTATTTGCAGTATCCGCGGATGCACATACAAATTATTTTGTGGTCATTTCGGTGTGAAGGGGCACTTTTGTTGAAAAATTTAGTTGCGCAATTCAATTTGAATAATCAACAAGGTCATGATGTCTTCGTTCATGAATGTTGGTGTCTGGTTTTCTCGAGAAACAAATTAACCTCGGGTGCTGAAAATTTTAGCACATGAGTGTGTGGCCGTCGCAAATCTGGGAAGACGAGAAAAAAATGGTTTTGTAAGCTTTAACTTTGTTTAAATTGAAAATTGATTGATGAATAATTTTCATTAATCAACTTTCATACAAATTTTGAAAGGGAATTGGTCGATTCGATTGATCGGTCGGGTTGATTATTTATTGGGAAGGTATTTTCCGATCACTTGATGGGATTGATTATTGGAAAACGATTGATCAATAGTTTTCATTAATTAACTTCATCGTACTTCCCTGATATGTAAATGACGGATAACAGCAAAAATAGCTCCCCTATCTGTCCATAACTTTGGTCAGTGCAGCGAGCCAGGGGATTTCAAGTGAGTGATTATTGATTGGCAAGTGCCATATTTGGGCATAAGTGCAGTCCATAATTCAATGTGGCGGATAGACTAGACTTCATCGATTGATTTGGCTGGAGTAATTTCATGTTAACCATTTTTAAGTACTGCAAAGGTCGAATCATGTTTGCTGTGCAGCATAAGTGCACTATAGAGTAATGACTTTTTTTTGAACAAGTTCATTAGGAATGTTGATATCAACTGTGAATTTTGTTCATTTTGAACAATTCCAAGTACAAACGAAGTTGATTTACTTACGTTTTTAGTGACGTTTCACCACTACAATAGTGGCTTCATCACATCTGACTGCTTGCTTTTATAGGCAACAGGATGCACCGTGGAGGGCGTGATGAGTTGGTCAAAGATGTTGTTGAGTGAGTAGGCCCCCTCGTCCTTGTTTAGAGTGTCTTGTCCTTTTCGGCGGATCCAGATGGCTTCTTTCAGCCACCTGGTGGTCTTGTCGGCTTCACGATCAATAACTTTCGAGTCCAATTGATGGAGTGATTTGTAGAGGCCACATGATCAGTGATGGCGGATTTGTTTAAAAACACGGATTTTCCACAGCCATGAAGCCACATCGTACCATCCGCAATATGCTCGTCCATCCGAAGGATAAACTTCTCCCTCAACAGAAAGCGGAAGCCATTTATGAGATCCCCTGCGGTGACTGCCCCAGTTCCTACATTGGTGAAACTGGTCGCCCATTCGGTATCTGACTTAAAGAGCACCAGAAAGAGGTGGAGAAATTTGAATCAAAGCCATTGACTCGGCAAATCCGCCATCACTGATCATGTGGCCTCTACAAATCACTCCATCTACTCACTCAACAACATCTTTGACCAACTCATCACGCCCTCCACGGTGCATCCTGTTGCCTATAAAAGCAAGCAGTCAGAGGTGATGAGTTGCCAGTCTGAAGAAGCCAAACGTCACTAAAAACGTGAGTAAATCAACTTCGTTTTTACTTGGAATTGTTCAAAATGAACACTGAAATTCACAGAGTAATGATTATTTTCTTGGTGTTAAAAACAAACTCCTTATGCCACTAATAAACTACGTTTACGATTGAATGATATTTATTATCACACGAGGAAATAAGAACAAACGAATATGCCGCTTCACGTGCTGTAGGTCAGGTCAGTTTACAAAGGTTTTTAAAGGGTGTCTCCGGTAATCACAACATTATGCCTTATATGTAAGAAAAATATTATCAAGCACGTATCACGTGGTTTTATTTAAAACAAACTCATAGTGACCATACAAACGAATAAAAACATCCGTCTCTCAACACGCGATATTCAAAATTCCCGGGCAACGAAATTGTCGAGTGCAATGACGTCCCAGTAATACAATGACGGCTGACGACAATTGAGCACAAATAACCATTACGTCATTGCACTTAGACAATTTCGGCGCGGGAATTTTGAATATCGCGTGTTGAGAGCCGACTGTTTTTATTAATGTTTATGCTCAATATGAGTTTGTTTTAAATAAAACAATGTGATTCTTGCTTGATAATTATTTTTCTAACATATAGGCCTAAGTCATAATGTTATGATTGCCGGAGACTCCCTTTAATCGCTAAATTACTGGCTTGATATCGTATCAAATTCAAGTGATACACTACCGTCGTATTATTGACACCAATTACTAATTTCGACATTACTATTGCGAAAGGTCATTCCATTATCAAATTAGTAGTAGACTTTCTGTAAAAAACAAATCACTGGTGCTTGATGGGAAATACTATTACGCTACCACCGGATTGCTCTCAGGTCTTAAAGCGGACGGGCTTTCAAGCTTGCTACTCGCATTGAACAGACATAGTTCGCAAAATCAACGGCGTCGTTATTTGCCAGTCTTAATTAACATAATCAAGGGATCGAATATGAATTATTCATAACCGACTTATCGATAACTGGCCTCATTTTCTAGCTAGCAAACCAGCGGGATTTATCATTCGGTATGCGTGCTTCATAGAACAACCGTGAATTTAGTGTCACCCCTTGCTTGTTCTTTCTCTGTTTCTGTTCAGGTCTATGGGGTCTAGTTAACAATGCCGGTATTTTAGGAAACGGCGGCTACTACGAATGGTCAACAAGAGACGAATTCCGCAGAGTATTAGAAGTCAATCTGCTTGGGCCTATTGAGGTCACCAATGTCTTCTCACCTCTACTGAGAAAGGCCAAAGGTCGTATCGTGAATATGTCTAGCGGTATTACATTAGCTCCAACGCCCTCTGGCGGATATGAAATGTCCAAGTGCGGTCTGGAAGCATTCTCTGACTGCCTTAGGTACGACCAGTGTTTTTGCATTTTGTTGATTTGAAAAATTTAAAAACCTGTGAATAAAGTAATCGTTTTCCTACCCTTCCAAAGTTCGTTCTTCTCAAAATCTTTTTGTTTGGGCCAAAAATAATCACATTTTTCAAAAATGGCCATGTGTTTTGAACTCGCCACCCTTAGCGTTACATCACAAATATTATGAATTTTTACTCCAATCAAGTTTCAAATTAGAATATCTCCACAACTATCAACCCTAAACTAGCAAAAGTATACATTTTTGGAAAGCTGAAGGCAAAAGCAATTTAAATATACACATTTCAACTCATTGTACAGGGTGACCTTGAAGTTATACAGGGTGGAATAAAGAAATCCAAATAAAAATGGGTCACTTAATGGATTGCTTATTACTAACTTGCAGTTATAAACTGAAAGTAAACAACATTGATTTGGTTAGAGGTTAGGGGAGCCTACTGACTTTGGAAGAAAAAATCACAGCTGTTTGGTAATCTCGGAATACAGGGTGTCCCAAAATATGTTCAAATTGTTTTACAATTCAACATATTTTGAACTGAAGCATTTTACCCCTAACCCATACACACAAAAAAGTAAGTCCATATTTAGATTCCACATCAAATTTCCTCTCAGAAAATGTAAACGTTGACTGTGATAGGATAAGTAATTAAAAATTTAGGGCAACTTTTAGATTTTGAAGACATCCGCATTGCTTACTACAGTGTTTAATATGAAAACAGGTAGTTTTGCACATAAAAGTTTGCATTTCATAGACTAAACCAATCATAAAGAGTTCAAAATGATTAAAAACGATTAGCAGGATAAATAATCTTTCAAAAGAGCTCTTAACCATGTCTGTAGCCCATATGGATGCAAAGATATGATCAGTTGATTCAACGCGCACACACAAAATCTTTATTTCCCATAGACTTTGCACATACCGCCACCGCCTCATCCGCCACCGCCTCATCCCCCACCTCGGTCATTCTGAACTCAAACAACTCTAACTCCACTATCTTAGCTGATAAACAATTCTCCTTTGGAGGTCTGTTAGGGCACACATTTAGCTACAACACACTTCAATACCTTTTGTTTAAGCAGAGATATAACAATTTCAACGAATCTTGATTTGGAAAAGCCTAACAAAACCACCATTTTTGGGTGGCGAGTTCAAAACGCGTGGGCAAATGGTGCTTTCAGAAAATCAACATCTTATACATGTAATGTACAAAGACATTCTCGATATCAATGTTTTGATTGATTTACTAGTGTTTTTGTTTTCTTTAAAGAAAAGAAAAGAAGGAAGAAAACAAGAAAAAAAGAGGAAGAGTACGTTGTGAGTCATATAGCATGTGCCCGTGCCTGAATTTGGTAACCCGGAAGTCAGGTCATCCACTGGAAATACAATATGTATTAATCTGTTTAAAATATAATTATAGTGCTCCGAAAATAACCAATAAAAGTATAAAAATGTTGCACCAAATGGCTCCATTGGGGGCTTTCACTTGTTCTACTTCTAAAGGGGGCACATCCTCAGACAAGCGCCTGCATCCCGCCGAAATTTTTGGTATATAGTTTAGCCCCCCGGGGTTTCAGTTTCTGGACACGCCCCTGAATATGCATTGATGCTTGTATTACATTTTGTTGTTTATGTCATCTTTCAGACGGCAAATGCGTCATTCGTCCGTCTCTGTTCACATCGTACAACCAGCGTTCTTTGCAACGAACATAAATAATGCGAACAACATTTGTGATAAAATTGAAATGAATTGGAACAGAATGACTCGGAGTCAACAGGATTTTTATGGCAGAAAGTGCATAGAAGAATGTATGTATCATTATTATACTTTTAATTTTTTTATAGAAACTTGTCAAATTTGACAAGAGAAACCATTCAGATGGGGAGAGAAGGGCAATAGTAGATGTCACTTTCTGGCTACATCCCGTGCAACATTTTTGGACAAAGGTGCCAGTCGGGTTAGAATTAACTATAACAGTCCAATCTTTCTGATTAACCCGTCTGGCATTTCTGAAAAGTGACGTGAACTGAAAAATGTGTTTTTAAGACTTTTTTCCAATTGTTACCCAAAAATGTCAAATCTAAAAGCAGCCATATTAAACTTTAAAAAGAAAATTGACTGCAACCTTAATTTTTGTTCTGAGTAACAAAGGGCATATGAATATTTTATATCTGTGAACAAAAATATTCCATCATACCATATTGAGGTGAAATTTGGGTTAAACTATGCTTTTTTCATGATTTTTATCTTTTTTTACCAAAAATGGCCATTTTTACGCTATATTTTTGGAGCGAAAATTTATTTATTTGACAAGAAATGGATATCAATGTATTGAGCTGGATCTTTGAATTCAAAAAGTTCAGTGACTTATTTCTGTGACCCATTTGACTTATGCTTTCCAGAAAACCATTGGCCATTTCAGCATGAAATTCATAGCTTTTTGGATTTTCCACTTTTATACATGTAAATACATAGGCCGCAATAACAAGTCCTATGATTTAAGGGGGTACTACACCCATTGATTTTTTTTTTTTTGTGCATTTTTTGCATTTTGTGAGGAAATTACAAAAAAAAATTGGACAAAGTGGTATGCAAAATGAAGGGGCAAATCTTCTCGTTTTATTGGTGGCATCGGTATCAACGAAGCCAAAAGATGGTACATCACTGATGATTTAAATTCACTTCATTTTGGAAAGCTTACTATCAACGTATTTCGTTAAAATTTTGGATATGTGTTGCTAACACATTAGGGAAATAAAGATGATATATAAAATGGGAATAAGTGGTTCCTGATTTCTTTTATGACTTCATGAACTTGGTGCTCCACAACTATCAAAAAGGAACTGGTTAAAATGCTTCTATTTTCAATGTTGAGCTATATTTTGTATTTTTAACTTGCGACATTATTTCACAGAAACTTAATTAAGCCATAGGTAACAGGTTACCACAACCATACTACAGCAATTTCTTGTCACCTATACCACCATATTGGGTAGTTTTCCGTAAGCTTAACTTTTGTGATTTTGGTAACTATTTTATATTTATTTGTGAAATCCATCTCAACTAGACATTCTAAATTGTACTCACCATTTACATCCCAAGGTATATTAGTATATCCACCTTGCACTTCTCGATTTATATCCAGTTAAAGACAGAATATCAAAATTATGCCTCATTATGATATCACAGACTCTCACATGTGTATTCAAAATTGATGCTTAAATTTGACCTGAACCAATTGACCTATAACCTGACATACGGTGACCTAATAGCCTTTTCTTCTCCTAACAACACATTATAGTATTAAATTGACTAATGACTATGCATCCATTGTGTAAGTGTTTATTTAATTTATTCAGTGTTATATTTTGCATGCACCACTAGATTTATAGTATAACAAAGGATTTAATGTATTCTATTCATGTACCCTACTTGAACATGTTGAATAGAATAAATTATGGTTTGTAATGAAACACACATCTGAGTTACTAGGATACAGTAAACAAAAAATATATAGGGCTAAAATGACTAACTAAAATGGTTTAAAAGCACTTTGTATGTAGATATATTTTATAAGTTCAGGATATGAGGTGATGAACATATTTATGTACTTCATAAATTTGCAAGAAAAAAAAGAAGAGGGGTACTGATGAAAATCCGGGTATAATTCCCCCCTAAGATTTAGAAAGGCCACAGGGATTTTGAAGTTTTCGTCCAACATTTTTGGACAGAGCTTCTTATGGTGTTAAAATGTATCTACACACTCTGATCTTTTCATTTTACCCGGCTGGTATTTCTGAAAAGTGACTTGGGCTGAGATATTTGATTTGAAAAATGCAGTTTTTGTGATTATTTTTACCTTTTTTACCAAAAATGTCAATTAATAAAACAGCTATAACTTTGAAAGTAAATAAAGTATGTACTTCATATTTGCTGTGTAGAATACATGTCACATGTATATTCAATACTCATATTTCATCTTTATAGTTTGACCATACATTATTTCGGTGATTTTGCTTAATTTTGACTAAAAATTTTACGTGGTAAAGCATGGAAAAAATGAAACTTTAATTGAAAGGGCATTCCGTGATCCATAGCTTCATACCCCCATTTTTCTCAAAAAAGTTGAGATATTTATACCACTGGAAACCTCCGGCTACGTTATGTTTATGCACAAAATATTTCTTGCAGGTTAATTCGTTTCGCAAAAATATCGTGAAATTTGAATTTCGTTCTGGTATACCAGAACGAAATTATAAAACATTGTCTATGGAGCAGTGTAATTCACATAATCATGCATAACTCACAAACGCAAAATCGGAATCAACTAAAATGTTGGGAATAATCTTTTTTCGTGGATATCTAGTGAAAATGCCATAAAAAGTGGTTGCTAGGATCAAGAAATACTCCTTTAAGATATAAAGACAATTTTTTTTTGTTATCAAATATTGAATACATATTTGACACGTAGGCCTATTCTCCACAGCAAATATGAAGTTCATACCATATTTACTTTCAGAGTAATATTTTTGGTTTTAAAAATGGAAAACAATCACAAAAACTGCATTTTCAACCCAAATATCTCAGTTTACGTCAATTTTCAGAACAAACAGCCGGGTTAATCAGAAAGATGAGACTCTTTTGATTAATTTTAACCCAGCTGGCACCTTTGTCAACAAATACAGCACGAAAACCGTAACTAGAGCAGATAGACCGATGTGGCCTCTCTACTACAAGGATAAAAGCAGACGATGGTGGACTACATTATTCACTGTGGCAACAGCCAATATCGTAAACAAAACAGACAATATGACGGCAACACTGCCTGGACATTGGACGCCCCGTGCTGAGTTGTGTTTTTAGCTCTATTGGCCCCGTTACAGAAAAAAAATGCACAAAATATATTTCTCAGTGAATGTATAAATTTTCACACAAAAATAAATATTTTTGGATTCAAAATAAATGTGAAGAAAAAAAAAATTATAGCCGGGAGTGAGCGGGACTCGATCTCGGGACCCTATGCACCGCAGGCGAGACCCGTTACCATTAGACCAAGCGAACCGTGATACACAATGGCGGAAATTTTAGGTATATATCATAAACATACCGTGCGTTATTCATACAAAACATTCAAAAAACAGTACTTACAATGAGGTTCACTGGCGAACCTCAACGGATTTAGACTGATAAAATAGTGCTTAATAACATACGTACAGTTTTGGAATAATTTGAGACATTTTTGTGTTTACGTGTAAAACCAATGACAACGTCAAAATTCAGCCAATCTTTGCCGGCCCCCCCTGGATAAAAGTGCGTGCCCCTCCCACTATTTTTTAATGTAAAAATATTCCTGAAATCGTGTACCCGAAATTCACCTGTCCCCTTTATTAATTGGTCCCTAACCAACCATAAAACAGCTACTGCATGATCAAAAGATTAAATTATATCATGGTTTAAATTCTCTTCAAAGATAATTTTATCCAAATTATTATTCATTTTATATATGTTTTTCCATCCAGTGAAACACGTTATTAAGGAATCAGAGAAAGGTGCCGATCCGAGACTCCACCTCGTAACAGATGCTATAGAGCATGCGTTGTTAGCATGGTCTCCATGGTCACGGTATCCGGTAGGAATACTCGTCAAAATCGTCGCACGACTGATACACGTTTTACCAGCATTTGCAGCGGATCCTCTGACACAGACCATACTTTATTTGCCAAAACCTCAACGATGCAGATAGACTTGCTTCAAGTCCTTTGGCGTCCATAGTTAGAGAATGTAAAATTCATGGAAGCTTTGCCACATCTTCTAAAAATTTCTGTTTTAAAAGTTATTCTTTCGAAATAATTATTTACCATCATAACTTTGTACAAATTTATTTGACATTTGAATTGTTGAGGCCAGATAGTTGACTTTCTTATCTTACTTTACTCCAGGCATACTGTGCACTGTAGGGGTAGTATTTGAGCAAAATGCCCACCACGCCCACCCCACAAGGCACACTTCCTCCCTAGCTCATGTTGCCAGCGCCACACAAAAAATCTGACCTGACTAAAAAGTTTAGAGAGTCCAGTATAATGATAGGCCTACTTCTACCACTGATTATACATGGGTCCTGTGAAGAGCATGAATAGAGAAAAAGTAAGGAGGAAGCCTTGATCAAGGCTAGGATGCAGATAAATATAACCTTATTTTTAATATATGCCATATCCCTGCAATATCCGCTGGAAACACACCCACCATGTAATTTATGGTTCTGGTTGACACTTAATTAATGTGCACATCCAACATGGCCGTTAATACAGGCTGCAGAATTGTGCAGAGTTTACCAAAATATAAATTATGCCTCTGATATTTTGATTATAATGTAGAAATCATTCCTATCACACAAAAATTTGATTCCGTCCGCAACTTAGCGTCTTGAGGGCCCTATGGAACTGGAAGTCAATGACTTCAGCCCTGTCAGGTTTTCAGCTTTTACGTTTTATCATTGTGATCTCACACCACCAAATCAGAGTCCCATAGAGATATGTGCTAAATTTGCCTTAAGAAAACGTCATTTTTTCTTCACAGGCGCGACTCAGTTTTAAGCGACAGCTGTGATGGTTGAAATCAGCCCTTGCCTGATCCCTCATTATTTTTTACGACTGGCCCTCGAAGTCTACGATGTCTGGGAATTGGCTATTTTACAGGCAAAACCATGCCAGTGTTTCTGTAAAGAAAAGGCTGCTTAAAATCATTAAAAGTTATTTGATCTCGCCCATCTGTGGTACACTTGCAGGCAATAATATTACTAATCATGACCAATCCAAATTTGGGTAAAATTATGCAAATTTCTGCTCATTTTAATGCTTAAATTGAGATGGGTTTTTCTAAGAAGTGAAATTAAGGGCGCACAACGATATAATTCTATTTGGTGGTGTGAAATCTTGTGATCCTGATCTAGAAGTTGATGACTGACATAGTATTGATTACGTATTTAAATTTAATTAGTATTAATAATACCAATGCATTGTTGATTTTTGCGTAAATATGTAGAGGTTTAGGTTAGGGTTTGTTTAAATAAGAGGTCAATTTAAGGTTAGGGTTAATCATAACTCGTTTGTTTGTTATCATGAATTTATTTTTACAGCAATTTTAATCAACGTCTTGAATAATCCAATAAAACTATACAATATTGGTCAAAATTGTAAATGAACGGCTTTGGAATACAGAGAAATGCTGCTTCTGCAAAACCATGCAATATGCACTGTAGATGGTCTTGCACTCTACCTACGATCTAAGCTATTTACTATCAGCTACCTTCGAATATGTTTATAAGTGCGTATTTGTAAATACGCACGTGACCCATGGGCACGACATACCAAGACCAGCAAGCGTGCATGACCAAATCATGATGTCATTGAAAAGCATAAGAACCCTTAAGATAAATGTCATCCAATTTAAGTATTAATTGAATAGCGAATTATTAAATATGGGGGATTCCGAATTTGTAATAATATTATGTTACCACAAACAACATTTTGAAAGTATCTTTTGCCGACGAAAAAATGTTTGTCGAGGGAAACGTTTATAATATAATCGTAAAATTGAACAACATAGACAATTTTGCTGCACACAGTCTCGTGTTGTTTACCGCCTTTGTATTCAAATGTAGAGGAAGACCACCGCTATGTAAAAGGTCACTTCGAGGTGTGAGACTTTCTGTCTACACAAGCTGTTATGGCAGCGCGGAGATGGTCCCGGCGTATTGATAAGTTTATAAATATAGTCGAAGCATATTGATTATGTATTAAACTCCTGTCTTGCTTGACACCTGTAACTCCTGTCTTATTCTAATGAATCCAGTAATTTAAAGCAACGTTCAGTTATGCGTGTACTTAGTGCCTATCACCACATATGACTCATTAAACAAAAACAGTTCAATTCGATAATAAATAATAGATTTTGAGTTCCGAATTTTGACGCCCTTTTAAGCACATATAAATTGATATTAATGCGCGATAAGGCCCGCCGATTACGAACTGATCAAACTATAGTTTCTATAAACCGCCCATCTGCTTTTTGGTGAAGCAAGAAAGAAGGTGAAGCGAAAAATTATTTTCTTTTCTCGGTTTTGTGTGTATGTGATTTTGGAATGATTACTCAATCGCATCAGGTGGGCACAACGTCATCATCGCTATATCATCGTGTCAAAAATTGCAGTGATAGTACGGCGAATCCTCTCGTTTTTCAATAGCTACGCATGGCGATTTTGTTCGAGATAGGCCGAGCGACTCAGGCTAAGCATAGTACGACTATCAAATGAGATACCATCAAGTTCTAGTCTACACATTATTACGATTTGCGCATGCTCTAGTAGCCCATATGATGTTGCTATTACAAGGAAATTCGATTTGTTTTGAGGCAAAACCAAGGTTTTGTTTTAAATGCACTAACTTGAAATTAAATACACTAATTAGCGGCCATCACTGTCTGCTCTGGATACATCTTTACTGCATTTTTGGTGTAACGATTTTTTAAATCGAAAGTTAAAATTGTGATATATTTAATTTTGAGAATTACAATTATATAAAGGAACACATGTATGATCCAGGTGCTTGTATAATAGAAAATTCGATCACATGTGTATATCACAATGCATATGTAAACTTTCTTTATCTGTGTCAACAATAGAATATTGATCACCAACGGAGTATGGGGCTTTATGAAGGAAAAAAATATTTATAATATAGCGTGTTGACACTGTGGTGGGATGATTGGTGTTTCAGTCGCTTTGTACTTGTAGAGTAGTATTGTTTGGTAAACACTACCCAACTCTACAAAGCGACTGCAACAACAAGCATCCCACGTGATGCGATTGAGTAATCATTCCGTTAAGCTTCTCGCGCGGTGCGTCCGAATTGATAGCAGTCGGTGTTCGTCAACTTCTACCAAACTGCCCAGCAACTGTCAATTATGCACGTTTGTAAATTTTAGGTTAGGCTAAGCTAAGCCTAGCATCTGTCAATCAAACTGCCGTGAAGTGACTTCACTTTTAATATAAGGATTTGATACGAGTGTCACGACCCTGTTATTAGCAATACGTCATGTACGTGTAACTGTTTGTATATTTTGTCTTTTGTCACGTATCGAGTTATTCTTGCACAAATTATTGTTGTGTTATTAGTGTAAAAAGAGAATTGAAACATTTTGGTCAGCAAATAGTTCAAGGGTCCGCAAACTGGAATGGTATAATAATCTTCGTAGGTCTATGACAATAGGGATTTTATTTTCACACACATGACATGATTTTAATTATGAATACCCGTTCCTTTAAAACATAACATTTCAACAAATCAAGAATTCATATATACCTAATCGCATTTTTATTATTGTCATTCTTTTTTCATAATTATACTGACCGATGCTGCAGCTCTTTTTGAGGCCTTGATTGACAAATTAACATCACAACATGACAAAATAATTTAATATATAATTTATAAAAAAACACTAGTTTTATCATGCACTTTTTCAATTATTGACTTGAAAAAACACGATCTCTAAAATAATGTTGCAGAAATAAGTAGAATCCGGGATATTTTGGGAAAATACTCACTTGATTTAAAGCCTTAATGTACGATTTTTTAAATTTTTAGATTTTTCTGTTTTTCTTCTAAAATGATAATATGCAATCATTATGAAAGTTCCCAATACATTTGGACGCGAAAAACATTGGGAATTTGCAGAGAAACAACATCATAAACTTCACCTCTATCACTCAAAACATCTCGCACTATTTGGATTAGGACAGCGAGTGCGGCCTCAGAGTTAGTCTCCTACGCGGTTAGTTTGGTTACGCTCCCTCCACATGTGGAGGGAGCGTAACTCGAGCTAGTTTTGTACGAGACTACGGTTTGCGATCGTGGCCGACATAAAGTCATAATCTAAAAATTATGACTTTATGTCGGACCAACAGAAAATCGTCCTGTTTTACTACAAATAGGACGAATTTGACAGTTTGCTCATAGATTTAAGTTAGAACATGTGTAAGTATTACAAATATGCCAAAAAATCGGTTTTGAAAAAAATAAAGGTAAATTCTGAAAAAAGATCGTACATTATGACTTTAACAGTTCGAACAGAGCGTATATACTCTTTAGTGGAGACGGTAACTTTGGTATCTTATTTCATTTCAGGTCTATATTCAGTCTTTTTGGAGAGTGACGTCATACATCAATGCACATCGTCGCGACGGTGCCATATTGCTCCACATCACTAACTGCCCATACACAGGAATGGTAAAACTTTAAGAATCAAGGTGCTAAGATTAACTCACTAGAAGACATAATTTGACTTGATATTTTTGGAAAGGGTTAATAATCTGAAAAATTCCATCCGAACGATTTTGAACTATCAGCGCTTTTTGAACTATCAGAGCTTGACATTTTACAAAAAAAATATTGTCATTTCAACTCAACAATAAATGTCCAACATATTCCATTATATTTTGCTTGCCTAGAGCTCCTCTCAAATATTTGGTCAGATTTGTTATGACTAGAAACACAAGCATGACACGACCTTGGCTAACTGATATTGTTCTGCACTAATGAATGACGTCATTCTCCAAAACGGTTAATAGGGCCTACTTATTTTGGTAGGTGCTTCATATAGAAGTCCCAAATATGCTAATGAGGAATATAGATTCATTCCATTATTGAGTACCAGTGTTACATGTGTGTTTGAGCGTGACATTGTATTCATAATCCTAATTAGCATATTTGGGACTTCTATATGAAGTTCACTTTGGCTTATTACCTGATTACAATGTCAATGAGTGATTATAATTCCCACCAAGAGAGTGGCAACCCTGCTTTACACTGTGAAAACGATGGGTCATTTTTACATAACGTTGGTTCAGCTATGAACAACCTTAAAACTTGGGTAAAAACATTGCATTGAAAAAACGCAAAGATATTACCCAACCATTTTAACAGTTGTTTATAGTTGATTCAACCTTGGGTAAAATTTCCCCCTGACGTTTTAAAATTGTTGGGACTGGTCGATTTTTACGTCGGTGGATTGTAGGAGGAACACAATTTTGCCAGGAAAAAGGGGCGCGATTTTGTGTAAGGTGAAGAGGATGGGAGAGGAACACAAAATTTTACATGATTAAAATATGTTAAGAAACATGTGGAATCAGCGAGGAACACGACAATTTTAAGATACATCAATGGAGAAACTGTGTGGAAACTTGTTACTTCCCCCACTCCACGGCGTAAATATCGACCATTTCCATAAGAAGAATGTGAGTGACCCATTGCGATGTCTCCCTCCCCCTCCTACATTGCGTACGGTGTTCTCCTCATCTGTGCGATCACATCACCTCCTTTCAACGTGTTGCTTAGTTTCCTTTCCAGTGCGTATCCTACACTCCATTCCTGTATTAAGATATAATTGAAGACCGAATTAAAAAGACTAGTTTGCGTATGACGTCCTGTCAATCAGACCAAAAATGCCATACTGCGCAGGTCAGCAACCAATCACGGCGCGCCTTTGTCATGACGTCAGACGCAAATTAGTCTTTTTAATTCGGTCTTTAAAGATAACAGAGGTGATATGGGCTATTCCAGTTGAAATCCATACACACCTAATGAAGATATGATCTTAATTTTCCACAGAGGGAGTGTAAATTTCAAATGGAAATTATTGGGTGACTTTGTGGGTTACGGTCATGTCTTCGATGGTGGTGTAGGATTTCAATTGGATTAGCCCAGGAATATATACTCGTATGTTAAATATAAAGATACCCTGATTTTACGTGACATAATATAACACAAATAGATAACCCTTTATGCCACAAAGGCCAAACCCGCGCACATAAGTATTTGAAACCACCCTAGTGCGTACTAGAGCCTTTACTCACAATATTGACTTGCTAGACATGTAACCACATGCCAAGTCATTACAGCTAAATAAATGGTATTTGTGTCTAACGTGCCAAAGCTATTTCAAGATTGTAATTCCTTTTTAATTATTGCAAATACTTAAGTATTTCATTAAGCATTTGACGAGGAATCATTAAATATAATATAAGCAATATCAAGTCACCACATTATATGGATGACTTCTTTACCTTAGATGTTTCCCAAGCTCCGGTTTGATCATTACTCATTTTTGGTAGCCGATAATTGACCTTTTCAACTGGCAGGTCTGGTGTTCGACTCGATTCCATATTAAAGACCGGTTGTTTCCTTTGCTTAGAGGGCGGGACAGTTGGCGGGCGTCCTGTTTTTGGATTTAGGGTACCTAGGTAGAGTTAGAAATAGAACCATACATTGATAATGACAATACTGTATTCAAGTTGTCGTTCATCCATCAAATGGGTTGGATTGGGCTATTCCATAAAATAGGTGCACACCCCCTATACAGGAGTAAATTTTCAAACAAAAAATGTCCGGATTTCCAAGTCTGCTTTCTGAAAACGACTGGATTTCCAGTTGCCAATGTTACTGGAAAAAGCTTGGAAATCCAATCAAATGAAGGAAAAATCACGGAAATGCTGAAAATGAGCTCTCAAATTGAGGATTTCTGATTTTAAACTATTTTTCTGCCGGATTTTTTTGCCTTTGGGCACTTTAAAAGTCTGGATTTCCAACAGTCACGACTGGACAAAAAGTCTGGATATCCGAACTCCTCTATAGGGGGTGTGCATCTATTTTCTGGAATAGCCCATTGAGCCCAGACGTACGCTTCTGAGCGTTCAGAAATTTTACAGAGGCCATAATCTTGTCTTCTTTCATGCAAAAATCATCCGCTAAAATACTCCCTCGACATGCTAGAATAATGCATGTGTCATACAACTTGGGATATCAAGGACATTATAAAAACATCGAAAATAATGAAAATTAAGTTCCCGAAGCACACTGATTTGATGTAAAACCCGCTGGACTTTCAATTGAGCATAAAAGCACCAATGTTATATTAAAGCCATATTATAACATTTGCTGAGGAAGACGCCCTCACTGAGTTTTTAAAATTCCTTTTTTACACGATTAAATTGTACTTTATTAAACCAATATATCCTGCAAAAATCAAGACTCTAGGTGCAGTGCTGTAGTTTTGTCAAAATCCGGGATTTAGAATAAAACGCCGGAACCGGCGCTTTATTATTACAATGGAATTATTAGTCGAACGCATACACGATGTTCATAACACACAGTACGTACACGGTGTGCGGGACGGTGATATACACAACAAAGGGTCATATTACAACATGACCGAAGGAGTGGTACGTATTGGCGACGTGTGCGCTGGTAGTAAATTCCAATTTTCTTTGCTTTGCCGTAGTTGTTCGGCTCAAAAATAAAAGGGATATATCTGACAGTAAAAGCTAACATTTTATGGCAAAGAAATGCTAATCTATTTTGTTTGAAAATGTTATAATATGGCTTTAAGGGTATAAAGATCTACAATACCCTACCTTCTTCGTATGTCACACGTTGGCCCAATTGCTTTGCTATTCCTCCACTTGCCGAGCTGGCGCCACTTCGCCGACTCTTACCCAAGGCTCTCACTGTCGCTGGTCGCGATATCGATCTCTTTTCCGATTCCAATGCATCTGTAATCTTCGGCTTTGTAAGACCGGAAGTGTCATGATAATGAGGCTTTAATTGATGCATCGCCTTTTGCCATGATTTTTCAGGTTGATGTTGGTGTGAGGTTTGGTGGTAATAATGCAGCTGCGATTGACACTGTTTGGTTTTAACAATAATAAGGTGTGTTTTTTATTCGTGTTTTTTATTCATCTACATGTTTTTGAAGTAAATACCACAGCTTGCAGACAGCCATTATTCCCCGAGAGACGTAATGTCCCCAGGTTCGCCAAATACGGGTAATATCACGTAATAATTAATATGGGAGGTTGGTAATTCTGTCGTCTGGAGAACATCATCCCATAATATCAATGTTCTTTTATCATGTAATACATTCATGGTGTACTATAATTTGGTTCATCTCAAGTTCGGTAGTGACGTACGTGCGTATTTCGCTCGCCGCAGTATCGAATCACACCCGTAGTGTTAAATGCGCTGAATGTACATGCACGCGTACTGGGGCGGTTTGTCGACACGCTTGCGGCGCAATCGCGAAAAGTATTGACGTCACTACCGAACTTGGGGTGAACAAAATTCAGCCAACAATTTAACCCTCTGGACACTACTGACTGGACAATACTAACATCATTTCTGTTTGGTTGATAACTGCTTATTTCAAATAGGCTTTAAAATATTTATTGTCAAACTTGCAATTTTGCTTGATTGGACACAATATTCATTTTGACCAATCGGCAGGTAGTTCTCATGGGCTTAAGTTATCATACCATCAGTATTGATAGGGGGTAGTTAACACCTAGATTTTCCGCGTACTATCATTGGGCTTGTGTTTCCTAATATGGTAAAAAAACGTGTTTTTGGACCATGGACAGGTTTTACCATATTGTAACGAATTTTTATTTTGAGGTGATAATATTCCTAATAGCGCACACAATTTTACAGTGACATTTTATCGCAACATTAAGAGCTGTCCCTAATACCATGTACCACTCTTTTCGCTTTTTTGCCCTTATACTATAGAGACGACGTGTAAGTAGAATGCACGTGATCATCGTAAAATTTAACAAAATTGCAGGGAAAAAAATCGATGCTTTCATTGACTGACTAAATGTTTTACCTGTTTTCTCTCCGCCATTTTAGTCTCATTCACGAGTGTAGCCGAGGCCTCGTGTAGCATGGTCAGAAGGTGCTGTTTGGATAGGTCTAGTACATTACTAGGCGGATCAGGCGGCGAACATTCCCCTTGTAAAAAGATATAACATTAACATATTCAAAATATGACTATTAGCTTGGACATATCATACTGATCTTCTTTTTTATTCAATAGCAACATTGCCCTCGGTTGTTTTCACTGTTCTTGCAAAACTTCGTTACTGCAATAGCTGCTAGGTGTTAATTATATACATGTTTAACACATAGCAGCTATTGGAGTTACGAGGTTTTGCCAGAACAACGACGTTATTTATTATTATGTGAGCAGGCTATCAATATAGTGATGACGCAATCGTAAATAGGCTATCTTAGTTTTTGTTAATTACATTGTACACTGATTCGACCTTCTGGATTCCACCAGGCCTGAACAATAGATGAAATTGACTAGAATCGTTACAGTTCTGGTGGCAACTCCATATGTGGCTCCCCTTCCCTCACACACATATCTACACAGCTACACTCCTCCACCCCAGTTTAAATGCTATTCCCCCAACCCCTGCCGCCACATCGGTGTAGCCATAGACGAAAACATAATACAGACCATCCGCCAACAGGCAAAGTACGTCCCCGTGCTGCTTTGTATGCTGAGAATTCTCGCATATTCATGAGGCCGATCGTTTGAATGCCCGTCACATAAGGAACGCAAACATAACAATCTCTAGAACACGTACAGCTCCTTAACCCCAACGTGCTTCTACACTCAAAAAGAATGACCTTTGAATGTATTACGTACAAAACCTCGTGTTCAACAACTCGAGGTCAAAAGGGGCTTTACTAGGATATCATTATGGCTCATAGTGCGTGTCTAACAAATCAGTCACATGCTGTTTGTGGTATCATGGAGCTGTAAAGTGTATTATCATAGGTGCCTATACTATGATCAGTTCGTAATAGGCGAGAAATATTCATTTTTTGTTACTGCACAAGTCAATAAAGTCCCAACTTACGATCGTGTAAGTTCACAAAACGCGCACCGGTCACGCAATACGCAAAGCGCAGTTCGCGTAGGTGCTGCGCCAAGCTGTGTCAGAGCCGTGACACTCGTATTCAAAGCCTGTATAAAAAGTGAAGTCACTTTACGGCCGTTTAATTGACACATCGGCAGTTTGAGTGACAGTTGCTAGGCATTTTCAGTACACATAGTAACACTTAAAGCTACTTAGCCTACAATTTACGTACGTGCACTACGAACGTTGTGCGTACTGCTTCAACAGTGAAATATCCCGTATTTAATTGACAATCCCGTATTTGATTGACAGTTGCTGGGCATTTTCAGTACACCAAATTTATCCAAGATGGCGGATGTCGAGTGCTATTTTACGTACCCTTTCCAGGAAAAATACAGCTGATTTAGCCAAAGTCATCATCGGTTATAATATTTTCCTAGCATATTGACCTAACACCTCAGCTACTTGTTTTTTCACAATATAATAGTAATGAAAAGAGTGTTCGTTATTCATTCGTCGGCAATTTTAAGTTACAGAATGAAAATAAACATGCATCAACTCTTCCACAGGTCAATCTCTTACACAGCGCATGCCATCACATGTATGGTCGCGCATTGACTTCATTTGCGCAAACGTGTGGCTTATCCTATAGTATATTAGTACTCGAGAATCCTTGGCTGTGTGTACGCCATTCTATATCAATCCATGATGTTTCGAGTACGGCCTATTACGAGCTGATCAGAGTATATGTACGCTTACACAGAAGATGTCAAGATTGTACTTTGACAAAAAGCGGCAGCCACAGAATGGCCGTAACGTTTTCGTGCGCGTACTTTGTTGAACGATTGCTCCTCATTAACAGATGAAGCTAGATGTAGCTTCAATACTCACCAGAATATTTCTCCATCCTAAAGGCGTTCTTATGTGATTTTCCACTGCACGTCGCATGTCGTGGCGCAACTTTGTCACGCGATGTTGCCGTTACAGGATGTGATGTTGCCGCTCGGCTTGTTCTAGCCGATGGTGACAATGACTTTGTAGATCTTACGCCAGGTCCAGTGTTCAACCTTCCTGTGCGAATTCTGAGGCAATAAGTGTGAATAATTAAAAATTGGTATTACTACACAGGCTAAAGTAGAACGATTTGAACCCGTTATTAAAACAAACTAGCGGGACACCCGCGTTTCGCGCGGGTCCCCGCTAGATGAGTAAATGGGAGCGTTCACTAAAACAGGAGGAATTACTCAAAAGGTAGAATAATTGAAAAGGTAAATTTTATTTATCTGAGGCCGACCCTCCCTACGTTTCTACGTTTCTATTTTAGCTTCTTTCTTTCTGTTTAGTTTCTTCTACATTTTGGTCCATTTAAAAAAAAAATGCTGCTATAAAGATTTTCCGTTTTCATGTTTTTTTACCAATTCAATCCCGTCCCCGTTATTTTCTGTCCTTTCTTACATTTCCCTTTTAGCTTCTTTTTTTATTTGCTGCTTAGCTTGTCATTTCCCGTTTTCATGTTATCTTACTATAAATAGGGGAATGTTGTATGTGTGTCCACGCAAAAGCTCCGTCAGTTTCGATCCAAATGTCGCCAAATTCATACGGGAGATCGAGGAATATACGACAATGTGTTTAAAATTTATTTGGTTGAAAACGGTCAAGAATTGGCCTCAAAATCAGTAAAAAGTGGGGTTTTCGGGCAAATTTATAACGGTTGTTTCTTTACGGCCTATGCCAACCAACGCGTCTACATGTCTAGCATAAACCGCGCCATTAGCGCGTCGGCGTACACGACGCGCGCCACTTGACTTGCACGCACGGGTGCGGCGTGCGCATAGCCAACTTGCGCTCGGGGTTATGGTGTACGGGATATGGGATAACGGGATTAGGCCTACGAAGACATAAATATCGTAAGGGTACGGGAGGGGGAAAAGAAAAGAAAGAAGGACATAAAAAGGTAGGCCTACTTTGGATGGATTACGGGTACGGGGTTGTGGTTTAATGGGATGGGGTTACGAGATTACCAAGATGATAAAAATCATAAGGATTCGGAAGGAATGAGGAATTTTCAATGAGTCTACCTGTACAGTAATTCCTCCTGTTTGAGTGAACGCTTCCGTTTACTCATCTAGCTGGGACCCGCGCGAAGCGCGGGTGTCCCGCTAGTCTTACTATAAATAGGGGAATGTTGTGACTATGTATGTGAGATAATCAAAGGCTCCGTCAGTTTGGATCCAAATATTGCCAAATTCATACGGGAGATCGGGGAATATACGGGAACGTGTTTAAACTTTATTTGGTTGAAAACGGTCAAGAATTGGCTGCAAAAACAGTGAAAATATGGGTAAAAACGGGGTTTTTGTTATGAAAATCAGTTGTCAGCCTACGCGTCACTGCAGCTGGCCGGCAGCGCGTCGGCGCCGCGTGCGTAATACGCACTACGCCAATGCGCGAGTAAACGGCGCAGAGCCACGCGACTCGCGAGCCAGAGACCAGTGGACATGATAATATGGAAAGAAGGAAAAATAAAGGACAAAAAGGTACATGGACGGGTCACGGGATTATGCGGGTGAACACATCCGCAGACACGCTATGAGAGGACGTAATAAATACGGGAAAAAGATGTTTGTTGTATAAACAACATGAAGCGGTACTATAAAGGAAAATAAGGACAAAAAAGGTACGAGTAATCCCGGGTTAAAGTAACTAAATGAAACGGAAAGAAGGAAAGAAACTAATCAGGAAATGTAAGAAAAAAAGAAGCTAAAATAATGAGAACAGAATTAAATAAAAAAAACATGGGAAAAAGATATTTGTTGTATAAACAACATGAAGCGGTACTATAAAGGAAAATAAGGACAAAAAAGGTACGAGTAATCCCGGGTTAAAGTAACTAAATGAAACGGAAAGAAGGAAAGAAACTAATCAGGAAATGTAAGAAAAAAAGAAGCTAAAATAATGAGATCAGAATTAAATAAAAAACATGGAAACGGGAAATCACAAGCAGCAAATAAAAAACAGATAAAAGGAAAATGTAAGAAAGAACAGATTTAGAAAATAATCGGAACAGGGTTAAATAAATAAATAACATGGAAACGGAAAATCACAAGCTAAGCAGAAGAAACTAAAAAAGAAAATGTAAGAAGAGACAGATTGAGATAAATAAAATGTACCTTTTCAATGATTTTACCTGTTCAGTAAATCTTCCTGTTATATAGTGAACGCTCCCATTTACTCATCTAGCGGGGACCCGCGCGAAGCGCGGGTATCCCGCTAGTCTTACTATAAATAGGGGAATGTTGTGACTATGTATGTGAGATAATCAAAGGCTCCGTCAGTTTCGATCCAAATGTCGCCAAATTCATACGGGAGATCGGGGAATATACGGGAACGTGTTTAAACTTTATTTGGTTGAAAACAGTCAAGAATTGGCTGCAAAAACAGTGAAAATATGGGTAAAAACGGGTTTTTGTTATGAAAATCAGTTGCCAGCCTACGCGTCACTGCAGCTGGCCGGCAGCGCGTCGGCGCCGCGTGCGTAATTCGCACTACGCCAATGCGCGCGTAAACGGCGCAGAGCCACGCGACTTGCGAGCCAGAGACCAGTGAACATGATAATATGGAAAGAAGGAAAAATAAAGGACAAAAAGGTACATGGACGGATCACGGGATTATGCGGGTGAACACATCCGCAGACACGCTATGAGAGGACGTACCGTAATAAATACGGGAAAAAGATGTTTGTTGTATAAACAACATGAAGCAGTACTATAAAGGAAAATAAAGACAAAAAAGGTACGAGTAATCCCGGGTTAAAGTAACTAAATGAAACGGAAAGAAACAAAGAAGGAAAGAAACTAATCAGGAAATGTAAGGAAAAAAGAAGCTAAAATAATGAGATCAGAATTAAATAAAAAACATGGAAACGGGAAATCGCAAGCAGCAAATAAAAAACAGATAAAAGGAAAATGTAAGAAAGAACAGATTTAGAAAATAATCGGAACGGGTTTAAATAAATAAATAACATGGAAACGGAAAATCACAAACTAAGCAGAAGAAAATAAAAAAGAAAATGTAAGAAGAGACAGATTGAGATAAATAAAATGTACCTTTTCAATGATTTTACCTGTTCAGTAAATATTCCTGTTATATAGTGAACGCTCCCATTTACTCATCTAGCGGGGACCCGCGCGAAGCGCGGGTATCCCGCTAGTTTATTTAATTCTGTACTCAGTTAAATAGCTTTTTTATTTTAAATTTCCTAATCTTATTTTAGCTTTTTCCCGTACATGATCAGTTTCTTTCTTTCCTTCTTTAACCCATTTTATTCCCGTTTTCATTTTCTTACTGTGACTAACTATAACCCACACATCGTACCTTTTTGTCCTTATTTTATTTTATTTTATATTTATAGTAGGCCTTCCACTTCATGTTGTTTGTACTTTTTAACGCACATCTTTTTCCCATATTTATTACGCCCTCCCCTCATAGCGTGTCTACGGTCGTTCACCCGTAATATCATTCATTACCTGACCCTGCGTGGTTTACGCGCGCGCCGGCGTAGTGCTGCGTTACCCGCGCAGTATCGCTGCGCTACGCGAGCGGCTTGGCATTAGATAAGCCCGTGCGACGCGCATGGCTAGCTTAGTAACTGATTACTTTTTTTATTTACCTGGGATAGCAACGGTCCACATTTTTACTGATTTTGAGGCATATAGCTAGGAGTTCTGAAATTTGCAATACCCAAAATTCTGTTTCGCTATTGAAACCCAGTCGAAACTAGAAGTTTCCACGTGTACAATATTGCCCAAAAGACATAGTGCATAACACTTTGTGATCAAGCCATTTGTTATATAACACAAACAATTAATAACTCTTTATTTTTTTTCCATGGCATAAGTTACAAAGTAATAAAAATCACTTGCAAATTAGAACTGTAATCGTTACTAGAAACGATGAAATAAAAAATAATTTAAACGCGTCAAATTCTGTTTCGCTATTGAAACACAGTCGAAACTAAAAGTTTCAATACAACATTGCCAAAAGGCTCTAATCCATATTCTTAAACACTTGAGAACGTTCCTGCAATCTCATTGGTTCTTACCCGTGTGATATGACACGATATCACACGGGTCAGCGAGTGTGCATCAACGCGATACGCGTGCGCGCTATTTGAACCAATCGGAGGCGCACAGCAACAACGGGACTGATCGATTTTAAGCCCTAGGTAGTTCCTTTTAAAATGCATAGGATTTAATTTGATTAAAATGTGTAATACTTATGATATTTCTATTTGAATTGAAGAGTTTAAGAATGAGAATAAAGGTATTGTTTTTAGCCGCTGTCGTGTATCTATCGTCTCATATAACACGGGCGAAATCATTATTTTTGGCGTAAAACAACTCGGCTTCGCCTCGTTGTTTTACTTAAAATAATGATGTCGCCCGTGTTATATGAGACGATAGATACACTCCAGGGGCTAAAACCAATACCTTTATTCTCATTCTTAAACACTTGAGAACGTTCCTGCAATCTCATTGGTTCTTACCCGTGTGATATGACACGATATCACACGGGTCAGCGCGTGTGCATCAACACGATACGCGTGCTCGCTATTTGAACCAATCGGGAGTCGCATAGCAACATCGGGACTGATCGATTTTAAGCCCTAGGTAGGTCCTTATAAAATGTAGGATTTGATTTGATTAAAATTTGTAATATACTTATGATATTTCTATTTGAATTGAAGTGTTGAAGAATGAGAATAAAGGTATTGTTTTTAGCCGCTGTCGTGCATCTATCGTCTCAAATAACAAAACTAATATAAAGTATCTAAAGGTGTCATTTGGCAGTTTGTTAGCGCTAAAATAAAATATCCAAGCTTACCTCATCTCATCTTTCTGCGGGTAAGTTTCACGTCGACTATTCTTTTGCATAAGCTCTCTGGCTTTCGCATTATTCTTGGTTTTCATTTCCTCAACTTTCTTTCGTGCACTCGCCTCTGGCACCCAATCTTTCTTCCAACACATGCGCAGCGGCATCCGATTCTTCGTAATATCTTCCTCAGCAGTTGATTCTGCGTCGTCAACTTGAAGTCGCCTGGTACTTAGTAAATCTTGAGTTGTCTGGAAAGAGGCTACTGGTGTACAATACAGAGGTTTTTCATTGTCTGGTACCCTGTTTGATGACGGTGGTGAGGGATCACAGCAATGATGTCGAGGAGTGCGGCGGGACGGCGATGATCGGTTACTACCAGACCCTCGTCGAGATACCTGGTAGAAGCGTGGTCGCCACCTTGCCTTTTGTGGGTGGCAGATGGACCACGTTCCGATTCACTATCACTTTGGTATCCCTCATCGTTACGCGGTAGTTTAATGTCAATAGCTGTGGGTGGTTGTGTCTCGTCCTCTTTACGCATTCCTGATCCTGCATAAGGTGTGCATCGTTTATACGCAACCGCATGCGATGTTTGCGGCATTTCCAGCGTAACCACATCGCGATCACTATCACAGTATGATTCCTTCGACGAATCTACCTGCGATTTGCGATTAACTTTTGACTTGATAGCGGCATCTGGCTCCAAAACTTTCCCTTTTGGGAAAACAAATGGAGTCTCGCTAACGCGATATCCATGCTTGGTATTGAAATACTGCACCATGTCGATCACTTTGACCTCCTTCTGCGACTCTGGTAAGTTCGGATTGATCACGACAAATGCGCAATCATCGCACATCTGCAGTTGCAACTGTCTCGCCGCACTAGATTTTGAGATCGCGGCACATTGCGTCTTACCACGGACACTATCATTTTGAGCTGCTCTAGAGGTGCTTTCATTGCATTCGTCATTCGTGTCGATTTGATCTAATATTTTAATGCGACCATCCACTTCGGTGGCGAATCGTAGAGTCTTTTGCTGCCTACGCTTATCAAATTGTAGATGCTCGTAATCTGAATTATTCTCTCGCTCACAAGGTAACGCGTTCTCTTCGGGCCCTGGTTTTGGTGATGCATCTCGTTCGCAAGGTAACGTAATCTCTTCCGGCTCTGGTGCTGGTGCTGTCACACCCTTTGGTTCGTTTCTTTGTGCTTTTAATTTCTGATGCGGCGACGGAACCGGAGAGCCGAAATTGTTACTTCTAGCCAGCATGATGTTATGAGTGGTTGCATTGCCCATAGGTTTACCCTGTTTTAAAAGTGTATCGAAAAAGTGAATTTTATTATATAAGGGTATTTCTCTGAAAAGGTGTACTATTTGAAGATAGGCAAATATGAATTTGA
This sequence comes from Amphiura filiformis, assembly GCF_039555335.1. Lineage (NCBI taxonomy): Eukaryota > Metazoa > Echinodermata > Ophiuroidea > Amphilepidida > Amphiuridae > Amphiura > Amphiura filiformis. The sequence goes on from NC_092645.1 coordinate 9,220,138, forward strand.
AAATGATTATAAAAATGTTTCCTTTACATATCTGTAAGGATGTAAGTCTCTAGTGCATGAAAACAATATTTGGCGCAATCTTTAGGGCGCCCTCTATATTATAGAGGGCGTAATCTGCAGGTTGTGCCAGGTGAGCATCATCTCCGTCACATTTAGGCCAAAAAAGAAATAAGGACAAAAAATTGTTAAAACTCTTAATTATGAGTTTTATGGATAACTTGTAAGTTGCTTGATTCATGTTTGCTTTTTTCATTTAAAAAAATATGATTTTGTACTTTCGTCATTTAGTTGGGACAATGAGAGGCAGCCTGTACGGAAAATGTCATGTCTGTTAGTATTTTTTTATACAAACTTAAGTATATTCATAATTTTGCTTGAAATAACTAAATAAATTTCTATTGACATAGTAAACACATACAATATCAATTACATTTCCAAATAGTAAATTCCATGTTGTCTGGGTCAAAGGTCAAATAAAGGTCAACAACAATTGTGATGGAGATGACAATGCTGTGATGGAGATGATAGTGATGTGACGGAGATGATATTTCTACACAAATTCCTATAGAGAATCATCTCCGTCACAGACATTTGATTTCAGTAATGTTTTCACACTACTTGAAAATTAAATTCATACAGATGAGAAGGTCTAGAATTGGTAAGCATTTTCTGATAAACTAAACTGGACTTCGCTGTATCTCAAGATCCGGTGATGTGATGGAGATGATGGTGATGTGACGGAGATGATATTTCTACACGAATTCCTATAGAGAATCATCTCCGCCACGGCAAATTGTGACGCCAACTGATGTAGCGGAGATGATGGTTCAGACATTGCTTACGTTTAATAGCAGGGTTAATCTTACCCACGTGTTACATATCACCACAACAGCTTGTGGGACATATTCAACCATCATTATTTTCCGGAAAATTTCAACAATAAGACTTATATCAAATTGATCAGAAACGTTTGGAGATGATGTTGAATAAAGGTACGCGCGTGTATACTTGAAGATACCCTCAAAATTGGCAGGAAAAGAGTGCCAATGTGCACCTATTCCGGGTTGATGTTTTCGTCGTCTGTAAAGGCAGCGTACAGGGTCAAATTATTGACCTCTGATATTTGGTCTTCACCTCCAGTCGTTTTGATGCCAATGTGACGGCAATGATGCAAAACCAAGGGACAGCAATTTTTGACACAAATTTTGAATTATTCCATAATATTGACTTTAGAAGTGGTTTGAAGCATTTAAACCTTCTTAGACATGATATTTACCCCAGTCAGTGGTAATTTTCACTTCCCACACTTGCTCACAAAAATACTACAAAATCACTAAAATTCGGTGCGTGACATCGGGACATGGGGTTTTCAGGGGGGTCGTCAGATATTGAAGAATTTTTTGACTCCAAGAAATTAATTTTTCCCCACTTGGATGTTCTTAACTATTTTTATACATACAAAAGTCCATGACTAAGCAAAAAAAGAAAAAAAAAAATCCGCTTTTAAAACTTTTATGAGCGCCGGAAGTCGCGGGACTTAAAAGTTACTCTTTTCAGAGAATCACCCATAAGTGTGACAAAAAGTGAACTGTATAAACTAAATGATAGAGATGGATTTTTTTTTCAGAAAGCTTTCAATTTCATTATCTGAATCCGGTAACGGTTCTCTCCGTTTAAGACACTTTTTAGGCACATTGTCTAAGTCGGTCCTATAGCACTATCGGTGCCCCGATAGGTACCGAGTTTTCTTCGTTTAGTCTTCTTAACATTCCTCCGCGTTCGTCTCACAAATATCTGGAAATCATTATAATGACAAATGGTAGGTCACATTTTGATACGTAGGTACATTTTTCAATTTTGTGATTTATAGTTGACCGTGATTTTGTTAGCCACCCAATCTAATTTAACTTTCATTGCTATTATTATGATTATTCTTTGTATTAGGAACGTATGAAATGATTTTATTAACTTCTTCTTAAATGGTTTTGAAAGATGATTTGTCAGAATTCTATACTAGGTTCGTTCAAACGAAGTCTAGCAAAATCATCAAAAAGAGGATAACTCTCAAATTTCCATTTCCATTCTTCTTCTTATTACATACTTCACGTGATGGATATTTACTGTAAATGAAATAGAGGGGGACTCAATCCGCATACAGTATAGCATTTTTCCAACGTTCCAGAGAAAAACATCTTTAATGTATCTTTAATGTAATTAAACATCCTCTGCCAAAACAACAAGCCAATTATAATAGTTTCAACGTATTTACCTTTGAGCCACACTGTGTAAAGCATGTCTTCGGTCGCCGCCTGTTATAGGAAAGCAGAACGGGCACATTATTAGGTCATAAATACAAAAGTAAAAAGTAGGAAACCACCGGGAAACATATAAAACTCGGTCGCTTCTCGTGATAGGCCTATTTCTAATTACCCAAACCCGTTACCCATATACCTGCCCTGACTACTATGAAATGCGTCTCTCAATGATCAAGACCCAACTTGACACAACTTAATCAACTCTGTTTGTTTTATAGGTGCGATGCTTACTTCCGTAGTTCGGTAGGCCTAAGTAATGAAATCAATCGCGAGGAACGTGAATGCAAAAACGGTTATAGGCCTTACCACAACGGATAATTTTTATGATAACCATTCCGGAGGATTCCGGAAATAGTCATGTTCTGCTGAAGTAGGCCTATATGCACGTGTTTGGTGTGTGCACGTTTTCGGTATTGAAATATGTGTTGAAAATAAGGCCTATAATTTTTGGTCCGATGAGATGCACCTGTTAGTTACACTTTTCCGATGCGCGCACTGTACTCCGCGCACACTCCCGTTGATACTCCGCGATAGCGCACCGCGAGCACGCGATAGTGCACCGCGTGAACGCGAAACGCGAGGACGCGAACGCGATAGCGCGCGGACAGAGGACGGACGGACGGACACGCCGTAATTAGTATTAAGATTGGGCAAGCTTTCGGCCATAGGCATTTTTCATAGCCATGATTATAATACTTGTGACAACTTATATAGCACAAAAAACAGGAATACTTGTAGTGCTATAATCAATTGCGGTAAACCTTTGACGAGCGCATATTTCAAGCATGCATCGCGTATTTACTGCGTTGGACGCACTTGTCTCTGATTGGCTGCTGAGGCGATCTGCTGTTGCCGAGTGGAAATTTATGAATGAACTGTGCCCCGTACACGTTGTTAGCTCCGAATTTGCAACATCACGGTAGTCGCGCTCGACAAAGGTTTACTGCAAAATAGTATTAATTATAATTATCGTTTCACAGACAAAATAATGTAACAGAACATTATTTCAAAAATTGATATACATATGATATCACGGGGCCTAGAACGGATCCATGCGGTACACTAAAGTGACAGTACGCATTCTGACGACCAATATCCGTTGTAATAGCTTGTAATAGTCATTGATAATATGACTGAATGGGACATTTAGGCAAACTTCATACTTCTCCGCCTAAAGTTTGGCATAATACAGACCGCAAAGGTTTAATTAAGGCACCAGTTATTCTCACCCCTGTATATCCTAAACAAAGACAGATGTCTTATTAGAACCAGCAGTCAATAGCTGCATTTTTTACCTCGTTCGTTAAAATCGGTAAGGAAAAAGACACAATGATCCTAAATTCAAAAGTTTGCGGTTTGCTCCTTTGCATTCTCTATTGATTTGTACTATTCTCGATTGTAGTATTCTCGATTAAGCGCCCTGCTTTCCAATGATTAGAACATTAAAATACAACTTTTGATTTCGTTCTTTTCTTTCGATTTATATCACCGCTTCTTTTTATCTAAACCGATTTCAACAAATGAGGTCTTAAATCAGCGCTAAAGGCTACAGGTATTGGCTGCTGGTTTTAATTTTGACATAATTATTTGTGTTTTTTAGGATATACAGGGGTGAACATAACTGGTACCTTACTTCTTTCCCTGTTTGTATTATGAAGACGTACCTCTTTGATGATGTTACGTCAGCATCCTTAATGGCTCGTAATTCGAAGTCTGCAGACTTCAACATTCGTCTACATAAGAAAAGGGCAGAAATATATTCATTCATAAAATTATTATTTACATGATTCATATCCGGGTTTTTTTTTCATAATTCACATAGCACTGATGATACAATTTGTAAGCAAACATAATGACAGCGATTTTCAGAAAGTCATGATCCCCAGACTTTTGATAAGCCTTCATACGCACCTGTCAACGCCAGCGTCCGCCTGACTTGGCCTAACCATTGCAATAATGGTGGGCGTTCGAAGACTCACTCGTACTTCAACTGCATCGGTTGCTGCTGAAAATATCAATGAGATTTCCATATTTAGGATTAGGGTTAGGATTAGGTTTAGGCTTATAGGGTTAGGGTTAGTTTAAACGAAATATTACATGAAGGATCGACCTATTTAGGCGTAGGCTTATATATTCCCAAACTCAAGTGTAGTGCAATTTATTTATGTTTAACTTTTTTTCTGTGCGACTTGTGTAAAAGCTACATTTAGACTCACAACTTTATCTACTGTTTTGTTGTTGTGATGTAAGGGATCTCTTCAAATTACTTATCTGAGTTTCCCCTGTGCACTTTTTATACCATGTTTTCATGACACGTGCTAAAAAGTTAATAAATAAATCACTAACTAACTTTTCTGCAGGTTCATTGCAGAATGTAGGCATTTCAGCAAGATACGTTTATACCGAAATGCTGGTAATCCAAGTGCGGAAATGAAGTAATGATGGCGAACATTCAAATACAGGCAGTTTAAATGGAGTAATAATGTTGAACCGGCAATTAAATACCGATAATTGTAAAACCGAAACAAAGTAACAATGCAAGTATCGACAATATCGAAGTATCGACAACAATTTCAAATGCCGAAATTTAGCAACTATGTGGACATGCCCAGATTTCTGCACTCTGGCAAATCTGACACCTCGCATAGTAATCTATGATTCGTTGCTATGAACAAAAACACACCGAATTGTACATTACCATAATAAGGGACCGTTCACAAACACTTGTTAGGGGACCAAAAAGAAAAAAGGGGCCCTTAAAAGTTTTGACCCTCCTAAGGGGTGGCCCTGAAAAAAATGACCGCAAATTTTCCTGGGAAAATTGAGTTTATATGTTTTTCTATGGGGTTGACCCATAATTTTCATGTCAAAAAGGGGGGCCCTGAAATTTTTGAGGCCCCCCTAACAAGTGTTTTTGAACGGTCCCTAACATGTGCAGAAATATGAAAATGTTGGGACTTATAAAATTGGTCATTTTATCATTTCGGCATTCCATGTTATTTTAGGCACATAATTCACAAAACAGGCCAAAAGTGCCATGATGACAACAACAACAAAAATTCCTAACATACTTGTCTCTTGCTCTTCCGATTTCCGAACATCAACACCTCCGCCATCTTGCTTTGCACCGCCCTCCGCTGCATGAGGGCGCCTGACTCCCTGCATCGTAGTATGATCGGTAACCAATCGTTTCGAGTTCAGGTGGTCCTCCATAAGTAAGTTGTATATTGCACTGACTTCATCAAGACGATACTCGTGAACATTGCTACATATTTTATTCTCGCTGACGTTCAGAAGGGTTGACATTTTGTTGATTATCTGTGAAAAATAATCAAGAAATCATCAGGCGGTATAGGACATGCGGCACGTGACATACGAGGCTGACAAAACTACAAGGCTGAGTTAGCAGTCACAAATGCAGTGGGTACTTTGTCGCACCCAACAGTTTTAGAATAACGTGATTTTGCTTTGACACCACTTAAAACATTTAGAATTTGTTTGTGAAAGCAGAAAAAAGAAACCTGACAAAGTCAGTTTGCAAAATTAATGACACAATTAAGAATATGTCAAAATAGGACTTCAACAATACTTGTTTATTTCGTTTACCTGGAGCGCTTTCAAGTTCAGACCCAGATGAAGCATGTCAAGAAACAAGGACTCTCATTGAATCGAGTTACAACATGATCAAACCCAGCAAGACCAGGGAATTTTCTAACATCTGAGACGTCACCTATAGTGTGATATCATCTGATCAGATTGGTCTCTTAGTCGTGTCCAAGAAACACCAGAGCTAGCAACATCGGCTGATGACGAGGAAGTTCCTCGAAAGCGCCTTCGGTAAGTTACCACTATACCTATGAATCTGCAATCAAATAACATGAATAATTACCAACTGCCTAGTTCCTCTATCCTTCCTGGGTTGCTGGTAGGGGAAAAATGGCAGGAAACCACTGTCGGTAATCCACGGCTGGACTTCGATATCGAGAAGCGGTGCTCGTAGTTCTGGGTTTGGTTCGATACAGTTATGTAACAAATCCCGACATTCTGAAATAAATTGATAAATTGTTCATCTGGATTTGTATTATTTGTTTTTTGCTTGTGTCTTTCACTTCTTTTAATAATAACAATGTCTTAAGTGGGGTAGGGGCAAGGTCCCAAGGGAGAAAAAGTTGATAAAAATGGGCAAAAGGCCTCAAAATCTGGCAAGATAAATATTTGTTGGGGTGAGCATGTGTTTGTTTGTTTGTTTTATTCAATATTTAGCCGTCTGTTTGCTAATTTGTTTAGCTTTACGTTCCTTCATTTGTTAATTCATTCGTCAAAAACCATGTGTTTGTTTTATACATGCGGCTAATTTGTTGAGCTGTTCGTTAAGGTCGATTTGGTTTGTTTGTTAGGGTGGGTATAGTGGTCGGTGTTTTTGTTGTTGTTGTTGTTGTTGTTTTATTTTATTTATTTTTTTGGTTTGTTGTTGTTGTTGTTTTATTTTATTTATTTTTTTGGTTTGTTTTTTTATTTTTTATATTTTTTTTTCATGTGTTTGTTGGTTTGTTTGTTTTCTTACCACTGGTCAGTTTGAGATACATTTCCTTTTCCTGTATAGGCCCCAGTCCGTACTGTAATTGCTGTAACAAGCGCTGACGTCGGTTCTCCGAGTGTGGTGTTGTGAATGGTAACCTACCGCATACCATTGCATAGATATTGATACCGCTATCAGGAAGAAACAAACATAAGACACAAACAATCCTATCAAACAAAAGATATTTCTAAAACGTTTTAAACGTTGGGGGATCTGTTCACAAAGTTTTATAACATTGAATGTTAGAGTGCACGGTGGCTCATCCCCGTCCCACCACCGTGTTGCGACCTTGCTTGCCTCACCCCACCCAGGTGCAATGGAAAACTGTAAGTAGTAGTCACTCACAGTCGTTGTACTGATGAACCCTGCGCCATTTGTACGCAGCAAACGTGGTTCCGACATAATTCTAATGACGGCGGAATAAATGTATAACGCTTTGAGGCTATTTATGGCATAAAGCGCTATATAAATATTTACATTTATTTATTTATTTTATTATGTCGGGTTATATAAGTCATGAAAACGTTTGATTGATTGATTGATTGATTGATTGATTGATTGATTGATTGATTGATTGCTTGATTGATTGATTGATTATACTGATTGATTATGCTGATTGATTTAATAGGCACTTGATTGAACGTGCGATTCATTGAATGAGTGATTGCATGATTGATTGTGCTAGTATAATTGTGTTATTGATTGCGTAGATTGCGTGATATCTTACAGACTCCAGATGTCAACTTCAGGTCCATAGTAAGCGTTTCCGGCAGTAAACAGCTCCGGTGCGGCATATTCAGGAGATCCACAATGTGTACGCAGTAACTGATTAGCACTGAAACAGTTGCTTAGGCCAAAATCTAAATTAAAATACAAACAATTTACGCAGTTTAATGCCCATTACTTTAGCCCATTGTTGATATTATATTAAACTCAACCTTAAGTTCCATGGTTTCATGAATTATTAAAACAGAACAAAGTATAAATAAACGACGATGACGACATTGAATATAGGCCCTACCACCATTTGTAAATTAAGATTGATCACTTCTAAAACTCTTATAAAATAGGCCTAATGATCAAATATTCAAATCACTACGAACCAACAAGTTTGATGTTCTTCTTCCTGGCATCCAGCATTATATTTTCCATCTTCAAGTCCCTGTAAATTGACAAAACATAGTATCATAATAATTCCGATGATATTTTTCTTGACTGCAATCAATAAAAACAAACCGAGCGTCTCCGGCACTGGTTTGGACAACACGATTTTGCCTGACATTGGAGGCGCACTATTCGATTGTAAAATAGAGGGCGCTCATCTTTGACCAAAAGAATACCAGACGGCTTCAAACAGGATTGCCATCAGGTAAGTGCAATATTTAGATTCGTAACATCTTTTGACTATGGTTAAATACTGAGACGAATATATAGCGTTTCAATCCCGGATCTCAATTTTCATATAGGCCTAAAACTAATATTTTAGTTGCAAAGACAAAATACATAGATTTCGCCATTGTCCATCAAGAAAGAGATGATGTAGTGACACAGCAATGCAAATCAAAATTAATCAAGCAAATTTAAAAAAAAGCATATCCCCCGGGAATTATCATGAGAAGTCCAATTTACTTTTATTTAGTTAATGAGCACACATTAAAACAAAGGTAAGAAATGATATGAGGTATTGTCAACATTAATTTTGTTACATTGATTTCAGTTGCGTTGTTCACTCATGCACTTCCGCTAATTTTGTTATTGATTTGATTAAACCACCGCGGTGCACCGTGCCAATCATTGTGATAATTTATTTGCTAGTTGACTTATATAATTTTGATTTTAGTGCTTATTATTATCATTATTATTAGTAGTAGTAGTAGTAGTAGTAGTAGTAGTAGTAGTAGTAGTAGTAGTAGTAGTAGTAGTAGTAGTAGTAGTAGTAGTAGTAGTAGTAGTAGTAGTAGTAGTAGTAGTAGTAGTAGTAGTAGTAGTAGTAGTAGTAGTAGTAGTAGTAGTAGTAGTAGTAGTAGGTCTAGTAGTAGTAGTAGTAGTGTTATTATTAGTAGCTGCAGGTAATATGGGACAGCAGGTAATATGGGACACCTGTTTTCATTTTAACAAAAAGTAGCTTAGAGAAGGTACACACTTTATGTTGATTTGTTAAGTGTTTAGAGACATCAATTGTGCTTCTAAAAATGCAGTTTTGGAGTCTGTGTATCAAACTCTTGGAAATCAATGCCAAAAGAGTGAAATTGCCCAAAATTTACGTCGTTTTTTTGGCCTGATATAAAATCAATGACGCCACATTTTATGATTGTGTATCCAAATACTCTGGTACTGAGGGTGCATTTGTCACTTTTTATGATCTTTAGGTGATGGGTTAAGCTTATCAGCAGGTAAAATTCCACTGAAAAGTGGCACTTTCCTTTGATAAATGATTATTTTCTCTGATTTTCAACTGAATGGGTGCAGGTAATATGGGACACATAGGAAATTGTGTGCATTGTCAATGCGAAAAGCAAAACTATTTAGAAAATTGAATTTTCTTGTTGAAATTTGCATTTAACATTCAAAATCATGTAACAAAAATGTTTTAGAACAAAAGAGTGATTTTCTGAACATTTTGATTTTCACCATAGAGATAACACAGTGTCCCATATTACCTGCACATGCAGGTAATATGGGACACTTGACGATGACGTCATTTTGACGTCATAGCGTCCAAACAAACATAAAAACAAGATAACATTGCCTGTTTTATTAATCTTAAAGGACAGGTTGTTCATCATAACAATCTCTTTTGGGCATATCTTCTATAGTTTTTATGCACATAAGCTAAACGTCCTTAATGGTCCCATATTACCTGCAGGTACCTAGTAGTAGTATTAGTATTAGTATTATTATTATTATTATTATTATTATTATTATTATTATTATTATTTAGTATTATTATTATTATTAGTGTTATTATTATTATTATGTTTCAGTATGTTCTATTTTAAGCATAGTTTAGTCATCGTGGTCATCGTCATCGATACATATACATAAAAGGAGTGGTCACGCAGCTACCCTTTGCCGAACGCTATCACATACCAAAACTCATGTTCTCAAAGTACACACAACCATATGGCTAGATGTTTTATAACAAGTTGTTTGACACGGATACCTCACGGAACAAAATCACCTAAAGCCATATTAACCTTCTCAGAAATATGCTCAAATGCATTCAATTTGAAAATCGCAGACTTGTGCATGACTCGAGACACGACTTTTCAAAAATGAAATGACTTGGATTTTCCAATTTTACCCATAGAGTCTTTTGTCTCGAATCGACTAGAGAAATGGTTAGAAATGACTCGATTCGATTGAATGACTCGTTCCAACTCTGTCAAATTATTATCTTCCCAAATTTGAATAATTGGAAGACTTTACTTTGAACTGGTGAAATATGGTGCAAAAGTGGAATAAATTCGGGCGAATCGCGCAAAAATTGGCACTCTTTAGCCTAAAATGGCATGCGATCAATTTGGTCAGAAACCCAAATACAGGCGTCAACATTAGCTGGGATAATTGTATGGAATCCTATGGACCATTCCCCGATCAAAATATTTGGGGGATTTACCCTCACTCCCGGATCTACGCATCTATGCGAATGATGGAATCCATATCTATATGATGGAATCACATAACCTTTCGACACAATTAGCAAGAATTGCATGTGACATTATGGACGATAATATACGACGAGATTTGCGCAAATCAAGGTTTCATAAAGCTATAGATACAGCTTATATAGTACCTTGAGCACAATATTCATTCCAGTTTGATGAGAATGCTATATTGAAACTCTATGATTGAAACTGTGTACAAATCTACCCTAATGTCTGAAACATTTTAAAATACAAGACGAGATTTTAAACATGGGAAAGAGTTAACCAATGTTACCTCTCATACCCACAGGCCGGGCCAAAGTGGTCTAATTAAAACCTCTTTTCCATGTCCATCCTCCATGCAGGACAACTTGTGTTTTGCCTTTCGGCATTGTTGAGATTGTGAATGCACTTCATGGGGAGAAATATTTGTTATTTTTATTTTCTTGATAGTTCTCTTGACTCAGTGAACGAAAGTTTGTGTTATGTGTTTGGTTACCTGTACATGAATAGAGAATGCCCCAAGTGATGGGATGAGCAAGTTCGCATACTTGAGAAGTTGTGTCATTTTTGTGTTGATTTTCATTGCACGTGTATGCACTGAAAGGTGATAGTACTTTCTAAAAACAATTCCAGTGACTTAGGTGTGCATGACCTATACTGTAGTCCTAAAATTTAGTTCTATTGTATTGTTAGCAGATATATAAGGCGTTCGACTATAATTGTGCGAGAGGTTGCGGGTTAGAACCCCGACGGTGGTTACGCTCTCGTGTACAAATTGAGTTAGCTTGAAATTCCCCTGGACAAGGACCTTACTGCTAATTGTCTCGTTGCAACCGGTACGAAACTCGGGAAGCTCGTCCTGGCTGCGAAGGTCTATTGTGGAATGTCTAGGGTGTGCGCTTCTTAGCTGCAAGTCCCTGTTGTTGTTTAATGGTTTATGGAATGAAGCGGGACCATAGTGGTCATCAACGATTTGTAAGGTGTGCTGAGGCTTGTGGATCAACGTCTAGGCGTTGTGTGTAGCACACTTTAAATCACTGCGCATTTCTTTCTCTTTTTCAAAGGTTTCGCTAGTTAGACAAAATGTTTCGCTAGTCCAACACATAAAAAGGGTTAGCCAGTTCGAAAGTTAGGGTAAGGTTATAGGATTAGGGTAAGGGTTATATTGTTAGGGCAAGGTCTAGGGTTGGTTGCATGTAGTACTGGCCGGGAGTAAGGGTTGGGGTACAAGCAAACTTTTCAGATTAGTGGATGTATCAAACAGAAGAATATGCAGGGGATGGAGGTAATCTTCTTCTTCGTATCTTCGCCTTCGCCTCTAATATCGCCATAATATCGTCATCATCATCAGCATCAGCATCATCATCATTCATCACCATGATAGCTCATGATCACCATTTAAATCATTATCATCATGCTGCCCTCTATCAGGTTGTTAACCAATAGTTTTGTCAGGACAAAAATAGGTTAACTATAACAGATGGCGCTGTTGCACAGATCAAATAATAGAGTGGATTTTATTATTATACATCACATATTTCATCCTTATATTAATCAATCTAATCAAGGCTAGCAAGAGACTAAATACATAAAACGCTCCTCTTTTAATACATGTAATGTACATCCAACATGCTCAATGCAAACTCAAACTTTTGACCCCAAGTAAATTTATTTAACTCTTTCTTTATTTGACGTAGACGACCTTAGTTACGCAAGGGTATCCTACTCTATAAATCCTTGGGGTGGCTACGGCACGCGCGCACCGGCTTGCGTAGGTCTTAATATGCCGCAATCGTCGGCGGTAATTATCCCTTTATAGTGATAAATTTAACATCTTATCTTTTAAGAGCCAATCTCCCTTATTATGTACCCATCTGTGATACAAAAAAAAATAGAATTTTCTCTAAAAAATAATTTTGGTACATATTAGCACCAACAACTCGCATGTAAAATATGAGCGTGCACAGCGCCCTCGTTCAGCTTAAAAAAATTCTTGAAATTTCAGCCTCTCTGAGCCTTACTTGCAAATGGTAAACTTTGGAGGTGCATAACATCGTGCGCCATCATCATCCCAACCTGCATTTTGCATTTTTTAAAGTACCAAATGGTTACATTACAAAACCAAGAAAAAAATTGGGATCTTGATGGCGCACAAAATCAGCAAATCAATGATTTGATGAAAAGCGCCCTCGTGCAAACTTCAAAGCATCATAACGGGCTGCGCCATCAAGATCCCAAGTCCGAACAAGTTTGAAATTAAAGACCTCCATGACAAGTTTCATTTTTCAGCAAAAAATTTTTGGGATTTCGTTGGCGCACCGAGTTAACAGAGGTCAAAGGTCAAAATTTCCTATTTTCGCACATATTTGCACGCCTGTATTATTGCGCGCCAACGTCACCTGACTCTCCGAATAGCATTTCATCAAAGAAGAAGTAATTCTCTGCAAGAACTGAAAAAATTAGCTTGGGATCTCCTGATCTTCATATTTTTCTGATTTTTTGAAAATGGACTTAGCCTCATTTTGGAGGTCTATTTGACCTCTTTTTCCCACTCGCTGCACAATGTGGGCTTTTTACTGCATCACAAAAAGATGCGCCAACAAGATCCCAATTTTATTAGTCATCGTCTAGCTTCTTTGGCGACCAGTAGATAAAACACAAGCAACAGCTAATTGGGATCATGTGGGCGCACTAATATAAAAGAGGTCAAAGGTCAAGCTTTGTGCCAAAGTGATGCATATTTGCCTATGTGCAGCACGAAAGTGGAACTTTGACCCGCAATAAAAATGTGCGCCAACAAGATCCCATCTCACTTTTTGGATGATTGGATAAAGGGGCTTATGTATAACTGATAACAAGTAAAAAAAAAGTGGGATCATGTGGGCGCACTAATTCAATAGAGGTCAAAGTTCATACTTTGTGCCGAATTGGCATTATTTTGCCTATGTGCAGCACAAAAGTGGAACTTTGACCTGCAATATAAATGTGCGCCAACAAGATCCCATCTTACTTTTTGCATGATTGGATAAAGGGGCTTATGTATAACTAATAACAAGTAAAAAAAAAAAAAGTGGGATCATGTGGGCGCACTAATTCAATAGAGGTCAAAGTTCATACTTTGTGCCGATTTTTTTTTTCAATGGGGATCACCAGACATGTCTCATAGAAACTTGTGTGAGTGCATTTCAGATGATGCTGATTCCATCATGGTAGTTGGTGAGAGTAAAAAAAATTTTAAAAAAATTTGTCATATTTTGCAAAATTTGAGTGAAAGGTTGCTGAATTCGGCAACTTTAGGCTAAAAATCGTTTAATTTTGTATGAAGTATGAACTTTGACCTCTAATGAATTAGTGCGCCCACATGATCCCACTTTTTTTTTACTTGTTATCAGTTATACATAAGCCCCTTTATCCAATCATCCAAAAAGTAAGATGGGATCTTGTTGGCGCACATTTTTATTGGGGGTCAAAGTTCTACTTTTGTGCTGCACAGAGGCAATGTAATGCCAATTCGGCACAAAGTATGAACTTTGACCTCTATTGAATTAGTGCGCCCACATGATCCCACTTTTTTTTACTTGTTATCAGTTATACATAAGCCTCTTTATCCAATCATCCAAAAAGTAAGATGGGATCTTGTTGGCGCACATTTTTATTGCAGGTCAAAGTTCCACTTTCGTGCTGCACATAGGCAAATATGCATCACTTTGGCTAAAGCGTGACCTTTGACCTCTTTTATATTAGTGCGCCCACATGATCCCAATTAGCTGTTGCTTGTTTTTTGTCTACTGGTCACCAAAGAAGCTAGACGATGAAAAATAAAATTGGGATCTTGTTGGCGCATCTTTTTGTGATGCAGTAAAAAGCCCACATTGTGCAGCGAGTGGGAAAAAGAGGTCAAATTGACCTCCAAAATGAGGCTAAGTCCATTTTCAAAAAATCAGAAAAATATGAAGATCAAGAGATCCCAAGCTAATTTTTTTCAGTTCTTGCAGAGAATTACCTCTTCTTTGATGAAATCCTATTCGGAGAGTCAGGTGACGTTGGCGCGCAATAATACAGGCGTGCAAAAATGTGCGAAAATAGGAAATTTTGACCTTTGACCTCTGTTAACTCTGTGCGCCAACGAAATCCCAAAAATGTTTGCTGAAAATGAAACTTGCCATGGAGGTCTTTAATTTCAAACTTGTTCGGACTTGGGATCTTGATGGCGCAGCCCGTTATGATGCTTTGAAGTTTGCACGAGGCGCTTTTCATCAAATCATTGATTTGTTGATTTTGTGCGCCATCAAGATCCCAATTTTTTTTCTTGGTTTTTGTAATGTAACCATTTGGTACTTTAAAAAAATGCAAAATGCAGGTTGGGATGATGATGGCGCACAATGTTTTGCACCTCCAAAGTTTACCATTTGCAAGTAAGGCTCAGAGAGGCTGAAATTTCAAGAATTGTTTCAAGCTGAACGAGGGCGCTGTGCACGCTCATATTTTACATGTGAGTTGTTGGTGCTAATATGTACCAAAATTATTTTTTAGAGAAAATTCTATTTTTGGGTACATAATAAGGGAGACTGGCTCTTAATCGGGAACATTTTGATTAAAGGAAAATTTATAAAGCCTTGGAAAGTGTCTCAAGATATAAACCGATAGGCCTACTGTATGACCATGGCCATATACTTGGGACGCCGACGATACCGCTATAGCGTACATACCAGGACTTTATTCAGGGGCGAAAGGAGGGGGGGCAAGGGTGAGACATCAACTTTCAAGGAGGGCAAAATTCAATAATAAGCCTAGACCCAAATATATGATACAGATATGCTATATGGAAAATGTGAATCTCTAGATACTAGTATCTTGCTGGGGACAAATCGAACCACCTTTGACCATTTTTGTTGACCTTCAGCTTCACCAATACATCTTTTAGGGGTCATTTAGGGACACAACACGTTCGTGTGGTCATTATAATTGCCTAGGCCTATTGGTATAATGGTATCGGTATAATAAGACATAAGCCGAACATGGGAAATGAGAAATTATTAGAGGAAATCACAGGGAAATCAACCAATTTACTTATACAATGTGTGAGATTAAGAAACCAAGTGAATCCATGCGACAGGTTGCGTAAATTGCTCTCACACCTTGTAGGCCTATATATGTCACGTATATTTACAATCAATGTGTTTTATTGAAAGGCTTATATACTATACAGAAATAGGTATCAAATGCTGAGTAAGTTTTCATGGTTGTTGCATTTTAATTCACCTTTTTGAGGTTGACCTTGCCGTTTTTTGTATTTTTTTTTTTTTTAAAAAAAGTATATCCAACTGAGATTATCCAAGGTTTTAAGACTTCTTTCATAGTGATACACTCTTTACTAGGGTTCTAGAGGTTCTGCATAGGCCTACATAACGGCTAGGTCCTAGGGGTTCTCAAGAACCGCAAAATGGTTCTTTCTGGCCTATTAACTTGTTAACATCCGATGGTACTTGGCCTTTGATGAACCTTTTTAGTTCTTATATAGAACTATTTGAGATCTTAAGAACCTTTTTAGGTTCTACTGAAACCTTTTTTTCTTCGAATGTATAGTATTTTATACAAGAGGAGCAAACAAGTATGTGTCTTTACTCTTATTTATAGTGTCATGCATGACCATGTGCACCTTTACTGTTTGATAATGCGACTAATTTTGGCCGCTTATAAAGTTCATAATATTTAAATTACAAATAGTGTCATCATGGTATATGCCATATTTTATTCGCACAATAAGAATTGGCCTGTTAGATGCCTGTTTTTATCATCATCCGTTCCATTTTCCCGTTTTCAAGTGTCGTTGTTACATAAGCCAAAATTGCATAAAATGTGTATGAAATCAGTAGTCAATTTTCAATACTTACTATTTTTAAATATGTTCCTTCAAATTTCGCGCGAAAATTGACAGAAAGCAATGAACATGAAGCTTGACCGCGATAAAATAATGAATCGAGGTTGAGAGTTATTCATGTTATTTGTTTACTTAGGTTTCCTGAATTGTGCGTAACTTCTCTCATAACCTCCAACCACACCCAAACGATCATGCAAATTATGCGCCAAAATATTTGGCGCGAAATTCAGTCATCATTGAAATTGACCATCGCACATGAATGTTTGACCGCGTCAAGATAATGGTCAAGGTTACGGGGTTCCTTATTTAATTCGAGTAATTAAAATGATGTTCACCTGTGCGGACAGGTAAGAAGGTGAGGAGAGGTGAGGGATACCTATTAGAAATGTATTAATACAGGGCTAAATGACCGGGTACACTTAACACAAATGCGGGTATGTTCCCCCAGAAAGACCGTTTTTGTTTTTTTGGATTACACAGTTCCGAAAGACCCCCTAAATTTGATCAAAATAAAGCTCCAAAAGACCCTAGATTTTGATAATTTCAGCTCTCAAAAACCCTAAATTGCTCAAATCATGTTCCTCACATGTCTGGTTGTTTTTTGTTGGTTTTTTTTTTTCAGGCGATTTTCCACCGGAAAGCCAAGAAAGACCCTTGATTTTGACTGTTCGCAGCTCCAAAAGACCCCATTTTACTTGTTTTCACAGCTCCAACAGACCCCCTTTACCGGTATAAGCTATAGGCCTACGCCTCGGCTCTCAAAGACCCACCACCTCAAACTTCCGGGGGAGCACATCCACC
Organism: Amphiura filiformis; assembly: GCF_039555335.1. Taxonomy (NCBI): domain Eukaryota; kingdom Metazoa; phylum Echinodermata; class Ophiuroidea; order Amphilepidida; family Amphiuridae; genus Amphiura; species Amphiura filiformis. Next base: position 9,237,364 of record NC_092645.1, read on the forward strand.
AAAAATGTATGATGTTCAGCATGGGTTCTAAAGGGGTTCGACTCACCTCCAAGGGGATGAAACTTTAAAAGGTTCTTCAATGAATTAATAAGGGGTCCTCAAGGGTCTTTAGAATCCGTACTATAGGTTCTATAACCTTTTCGAGCTCTTGAACAGTACATAAACCATCATGAGGGTGCTCCTTACGAGACAAAAAGGTTGTCTAAGTTGCACTTTTTGGAGCGTGCAATGTACCTGGCGGTTATCATGGTTATGAACCAAAAGAACTTTCCTGATATTCGTTAGTTCCATGTTTAAACTGATATTTCTGTATAAATCGTAAAAGGCAACTCACATACGAGAAGTTCCTCTGAAATTTAATCATATTTATTTAAAATATTACGGTTCACTAACCTGTAGTTCATAGGTGTTTGCCAGTAATTAGTAACAAATCAATTCAGCAATTAAAACATTCTATAGAGAACTATAGTATGATACCCTTGACATTGTTTTCAGGTCAGATTTTTAAGTCGACATTCCAAAGGATTTAGAAATAAACCTTAACATTGTACACGTTGTTTAAATAACATAAAAAGGATAACGATATGATTTTTTTTTTTGCTATAATTATGTCCTCTATATACCGGGGCAGTGGCGTAGCGTCATGTGCACGCCCCCCCCATCGATCTGAAATTTTAAAATCCCATAGGAAAATTGCCGAAAAACGGCTTGTGCGGGGGTTGTGCCCCCCAATCAGATCCGGTCCCCCCCCCATGCAGGGGCGGCGCCACAGGGGGCAAGGGGACAATCCCCCTATAATTTTCAAAAAGAGGTAAACGAAAGGAAAAAGAAAGAGAAGAAGGAGAGAAAAGGGAGGGAGAGAAAGAGAGGAGGAGAAGAAAAGGAGAAATTCCCCTCCCTGGCCATGGTTAAAAGGAGGAAACTCCCCCCTTCGGATCTTGCCCCTTGTGGAATGCTGACCTACGCGGTTATAAAGTTGTTGATTTTTATATTTTGGGCCCATTTTCGGCAAATTTTCCCCCATAAAAGTCGCATGGCCTCTCTCTTGCCTTTTCTCCCAACAACTTTGGAAAAATCCTGGCTACGTCATTTTCCTGGCGCGGCAACACATGCAAGTCTGTGTCATGCAGCAATTAATCATTTTAAATCAGTTTACTTTCAGTCCGATATTACACAACTTTTACGGGGTTTCATCACATTGTATCAGAAATAGTGTAAACATTATGCACCCGGATATATACGAGCGTAAATATAAGCAATTGGCTTCATTACGGCCGGCCAGGGGCGTAGCCAGGATTTATTGGGGCTGATTTTGAAATGATGGCCCTGTTTTGGACCTTTTCCTAAAATTTTGACCAAGAAAGCATAAAGAACCTAATTTTTCGCTCGCTAATCGAATGGGCAAATTTTGTCCTGACTGAAAAAGCATTTTTTTTCTTTCTACGCTCGCAAAGTGGACCTTTTCGGCTTTTAGTGATCATAGGGGGCACTTTCCAACGCTCCTGGTTTCTGACTAAAGTAACCTCATATTTGGCCATTTTAGACTAAAAAGTGCCAATTTTTTATTTTACGACTTTATTTTACATTTCCACCATATTTCACTTCTCGCACATTTGTACCATGAACTTATTCTGTTGCCAAAAGGTGCTGGATTTGCCTAAAACCAGCGGGCTGAAAGTCGGGCCCGTGAATGAAATCCATAAAAATATGCGGTTAGAAAATAAATAAATAACCTAAAAGGGGTGAAAATGGTGCATCAAATGGCTTCATTTGTGCTTTCATTTTCAAAATTTACCCAATTCTCAGGGGGGCACATCCCCCCTCAGACACCCCCTGCGTCGCTGCATAACAAATTTCCAAAATTGTTTTTCCCCCCCTATCAAAATACCCTGGCGCCGCCCCTGCCCCCATGTAATGACCCACGCTACGCCACTGCCGGGGCGTATAGCATTAGCAAGCGGGTGGACGAACGAAGCCCATGGGTTTAGAGGGTTCAGAGGCCCGTGCAAATGCGAAAATGTAATAGGCCTAAAGGAGAAAAGAGGCTGATAAAAATGATAAAGGAGATGTGACAAGGGCCCATGCACTGTGCCTTGTTCATGTAGTGGGTGGGAATGGATGATTTTTTATAGAAACTTCTAGCCTCCCTCCTCCACCTCCGTATAATCTAATGGTGCTTACCGTAGATCTAATGGTGCGTCCTTATTAATAGTACCTAAGGGACCGGTCACAAACACTTGTAAGGGGGCTGATGCAAAAAGGGGACCTGGAAATTTTGACCCTCCTTGGGGGGGCTGAAAAAATGACCACAAATTTTCCTGAAAAAATTGAGTTTATATGCTTTTCTATGGGTTGACCCATAATTTTCATGTCAAAAGGGGGGGCCCTGAAATTTTTGAGGTTTGTAAAGGGAGGCCCCGAAAAATTTTCGCGATGAAATATTTTTGCATCAGGCCCCCCCTTACAAGTGTTTGTGAACGGTCCCTAAATGGTGTAACGCTTCATACTCGCATACCTATTCACTTTGCTGTAGAGAAGAGTAGGGCCATGTGCCCAGAGTCCTAGACCAGCAATATTAGGTAGGCACCGCCATGGTCTTCAAAACCAAAACCCTGCCACCCCCACCCCAACCCTTCGATCGTACCACCCCTTCCTGCACCTTCTCCGGATTATGAAATCTTATTACTCCACCATCGTAACATTCTCATTTACCTCGTCATAACATATAAATACCAGTAGTTTGGCCGTCACCCTGGCTAACTGTCCGGCCAAGGTTGACCTACAAACATTACATGGACGGGTCAGCAAAAAGCGCGCGCAATTATTGCGAAGGAAAATAATGTGACAGATGCTGCTAAAAACATATGAAAAGGCCGGCATGACATGGTGACAAAATCGTCATTATCACAGACTAAAGGAGGCTATCATTTTCTTCGGAAGGGGGTCCCAAATATATAGGCATATACAAGGGGGTTATAATTTTTTATAAAGAAAAATAGGGGGGTCATACAATTTTTGATGACCAAGATGTGGTCACAAGATTACCACAGATAGCTAGCTAGGCCTATATTTTATTCAAGAAGACTGATATGAATACAATTTTAGCCTGTTTATCATCATTAACATCATCATCATTATCATCATCATTATCATCATCATCATTATCATCATCATCATTATCATCATCATCATTATCATCATCATCATCATCATCATCATCATTATCATCATCATCATTATCATCATCATTATCATTATCATCATTATCATCATCATTATTATCATCATCATTATTATCATCATCATTATCATCATCATTATTATCATCATAATTATCATTATCATCATCATCATCATCATCATTATCATCATCATCATGTTCATCACCAACACTACCATCATCATCACCATGATCATCACCATCACCAAGACGACCATCATCATCACCACTATCATCATTATAGGTAATCATCATCAATGATTTAAATATTGCGAAATCTAGAAATTTTCTTCCTTTTGCATATAAAATCGACCTGTTTCTCGAATTGGCATGACCTTCGCCCGGGACGTTGAACGTCTATGTACAAAACGGATTACTAATTTGCTCTAATATAAAAATAGGTCGGATGTTTGATTTAATATACTGCATTAACAGACCCATTTATTATATAGACCCTATACTTAAACTTCAATAACAATTTTGATTAAATCTTTGTTTTGGAACAAAAAAAGTGGAGAAAAGAGCAACTATCCTTGACCAACACGCGAGCACAAACACCTCATTTCAATCTTGGCTAAAGACGTTTTCAATATATTCAAGAGTAAGAAAATAGCTCCAAGCATGTGATATAAAGGTTTATTATTCGACTTATTTGATGGGGAAAATCCCGCCAATTATTTTACATGAACTCTATTACCAGATATCCCTATAACTAATTGAACGGTAATTAAATATCGGGAAAATTGTGACTGTGTTTTGAGAAATAGGTGATAAATGGTTTTAAGTAGGGGATATTGGCCTGGTTCAACCAAGTCCGGTCATGGTAAAAAACATAAAATAAAAGAATTTTTTTTTTTTAATGAAGGAAACTTGTATGTTAGCCGGGACCTCCTAGTCTGCAGGGCAAATTTCCAAATCGTTCCGAAAATAGGCTCGAAATATTGCTTGCCCAATAAAATTTATACATTGTTGACCCCATTTTTTTATTATTATTATTATTTATTTATTTGCCAAGGCGCTAGAAATATTTTAAAATTGATCTCAGATTATTAAGATACGAAAATTGCATTTTTAATGCTTAAAATGGCAAATGACAATTTTATAACGGTAGGCCTACTTGTATATTGTTTTCCCGATTTTTAGATCCATTTTGTCCGGGTGGTAAAAATGAACAAACAGAAAAATTAAATTTACCAGCAAAATGCTGTCAATAGAAAATGTATTACTTTCAAGGATGTGAGAGAAGGTGTTGTTAGGTAGGTCTATAATTATTGTCGACCTGAGCTGATGAGTCGAATACAGGTTTCTCTCCACAGGACGCAAGTGTAACCAGCCCTTGAGCTCTATCGTCAAATTCCGACGAAGTTCAAGTTTATTTTGAGTTGAGTTTATTATATGGTTGAACCACGCGAACGGTCAAATTATAAGACAAAATCCCGATCCCGATTCCAACGGTTCGAGTTATAAACGAGTTTTGGCTGAAATTACACTTTTTGTTTGTTTGTTTGCATGCCTGTCTTGGGGAGTAGAGGCGTAGCCTGACGAAAAGGGGCAGCTGCCCCCTCTTACCCCCGTGGGATGCTATAACCCGGCCCAGGTATTTACAATTTTAGGGTTTTGGGGGGGGTTTTTTGGGGTATTTTCTTGTGAATCTTTTTACAATACAATTTTCGTCAAAGCCCCCTCCCTAATAATTTGCTTTTCGCTTGCCTCACCCCCCCAACACCACCACCACCACCCTTCTGAAAAAGTCTTGGCTGCGGAAGAAGTCTAGTATTATGCGGCTGTTTTGTTTGTTGGAGGTTGTCTTTATTGCTGCCATTTTATATACACAGTAAATCCAAGTGTTTAGGGTTTCTGTAACACTTTTTAAATACTGCAAGGTGTTTAATTTTTCATTTACAAAATTGTTTAGAAAGACAACACGCCAAATGTTTACAAAGTAGGCTAAACACATGTGCATTTACTTTCCGAACAACCCAGCAAACACAAAACGTTTTCGACATCATTCGCAAAAGGTTATCAAAGGTTGTCAGAAAACGTTTAAATGTCGGGTTATATAAAGGATACATTAATGGTATAAAACGTTTTTATAACATTGAATAAAAAATTGATAATCTACTGCTCAGCAAACAAAAATGTTTTGCAGAAAACGTTTAAATGTCGGGTTATATAAAAGGTATAAAAACGTTTTAATAACATTCCAAAAACATTCTTGAAAACTTGACACAAAACATTCTAAACAGAATGTTATTTTGGGGTTGAAAAAATATTTTGCGAATAATGTTTGGCCAAAATATTTTCAATAACGTTTTAAAAACGTTTTCATGACCTTTATATAACCCGACATTTAAATGTTATTAAAAGGCTTTGAAAAAAACATTTTAAGAGCATTTCTGTGTTTGCTGGATTCAAATATTTTAACATAATGTTATTTAAGTATTGACACAATATTTGGCAAAAATGTTTGCAAGAATAGTTTACAATAACATTTTTTGAAAACATTTAAATATATTGTTACAGTGTGTTTTCATACAAAACGTTTTCAAACGTTATCATGACCTTTATATAACCCGACATTTTAATGTTATTAAAACGTTTTACCTAAACCAAAAGCCAAAATATAACTTATTTAAAACGTTTTTAAAACGTTTTTTGTGTTTGCTGGGAATATGAAAGTAAACATGTTGAATGTTTAAAATCTAAATACTCTCATGTGTTTATTCTTTGTGTTTATGTGTTTACTTTGTGTTTACTTTGGCCTTTAGGTTGTGTCCTATACCTTTACTGTGTAGGCTAAATGAAAAATTAACCACCTTGCCGTGTTTAAAAAGTGTTACAGAACCCCTAAACACTTGGATTTACAGTGTAGGCCTACCTGTTGTTGCTGCTGATTTTGTTGTTGCTGTTTGCATGGGAAATGCAATATACGTTGGTATTATACACAGCTTTATAATATAATTACAACCTTAATTTTCATCAGAACTATGAATAATTTGACAACTTTGAGATATCTTTATTCTTTAATCTTCTTTAAAAATACCATGATCAGATATAGGCCTATAAAACAATATTTTATTAGTCTCTTTACAAGGTTGTAAGTATCATTTTGATATGGGAATGGGATCATATCGTCATTGCTATAATATAAAACAAAATAAACAAAGTCGATAGAATACCGGAAAAAATATAAGCCGTGCATTTCACTGTATCCTTAAATCTCATAATCCGGAACCAATAGGCTATATAGGCCTAATATACCCGGCATTTTAATATAAATGATACTTTTTGGGGCGCCCTCTACGGAGGCGTCCCACAATATTGGCATGTACTTGTGAGTAGCTTCTAATTTCAGTCTTACTAGATTTACTCCGCAATTGTTGTGCTATTTTGCTAAAATTATGCCCTTGCTCAGAAATAAATCCACAATATGCTTGGATTTTATTTTATTATTGTTTTCTGTTATGCACAGGATAAAATGGTGTGCGTATATTCTTTGTTTAAAAGACAAAATTAATGGATTTGTAAAAACACCAAATAAATCGAGACCTTTGACCTTTGTAACCACTTTGACCTTTGTAACCAGTTTACCGCCTCTTAGAACCCGATAGACGGTGACCAACACTTTGGATTACAATAGCCTAATCTGAATGACATAGTCCAATAAGCTCAAATAAACAATCATAGTGCAAAATTTGACCTAACTTGCAGAGTATGAGTTTTTGTACCCAAAGTTTCAAAGTCAGGCATCTTATCAAGATCAAGATAGTGATAGTGACATAACAATTAGCACGCTTATCTTACCAAGGTCTTATCTATCTGCATGGGGTAATTGGAAATTATGGTGTAGCCTATTTGTTTTAAGGATGAAACAACTGGCTCCTTAGAACAAATTAGAACAAATTACTATACAAGCTGTATCAAAAAGTTTGGTACCCAGCAGTTTTGATAGTAATTGAAAAGCCTGGTTCTTCCAAATGCAATATCGGGTCCCCTTAAAATGATAAAATGATCAGACCATAAATCTTTTGTGACTGTTTATGACATTAATCAACAAATTATGCGGATCCTAGATGTGTCGAGGATGTTATGTTTATGAACAAAACGTTACGTTTGTATTTTCAACATTGTTAATCATTGCTACGTGTATGTTAACAAATGAAAGTTCTGTAATTATTTTAATTCTTCAATGCTAAGTTAGTAAGTATTCTTTTGGATATCATCAAATTGTAAATCTCTAGTCAGATTTTCAGTGTGTTAACAACTATGTATCAAAGATGTTACGTTCATGTACAAAACATTAACGTTCTTATCTTGTAAACATTGTATACCCATATAGCTACTTTTGAAGAATGAATGTTCTGTAATTGTCTTTTATCCTTCATCTCTATTAGATTTTCAGTGTATTAGCAAGTAGATGATGTATATGTATCACAGACGTTATGATGTATATGTATCACAGACGTTATACATTCATAAAAACTTTTCTTTTGGTCAACATAGGGGTAGATCCTCTTCTATACTATCCATCATATACCCCCCTGCATAACGAAATTCAACAATATTCAATATCCAAAGCAATATCATCACTACAATATGCCCCAAAATTGAACTCCCCACCCCACATAATCGCAAATTGACACGACAGCTTCATTCCAATTCAATTTATTTCATCCAAAACGGTCCTGTGATACACCTTCCCCAATCAAACACATTTGTCTTGCATTTGATCATCTTCTACTCTTCCCTAGAAAAAATCATTATGATACCAAATCCCCGGGACCAAATCTAAACACCATGCCATGGAATTCACCATATCACGTCCAAGCTCACATAATTTGGGCGCCCCATTCCTTTTTTAAAGGAATTTTTATTCTCTCTTTCATGGTCTTGTATGATCACATCTTTCTTATATTTAAGGTCATATCAAGCCACCAAGGCCGTGGATTTTATGAGACTATTATTATCTAATAGAATTATCACATTTTTACGTGTTACAGCTTTATGTTGTATCCAATTATCTCCTTTATTCTGCGCATTATTTTAACCTTCGTCGTGAAATATTAAATTCAGTATGATGCTCGTTTTGCCTTGGTCGCGTAGTGAATGGTTCACGTTTCGCATAGTGAAAGAGCGTCATCTTGTGTTGAAAAAAGTTTATTACATAGCGCGCCATCTTGTGATGAAAAAGTTTGTTATAGTGCATTTCCTTGTGCTACCTGATCGTGTTGATCGTGATAAGGCCGTATAAAATTAATGTTTTGGTTCTCGTCCAGAGGATTTTCATGAATTGATGAGGGAGGAGGTGTTTTTTGTTTGTTTTTTTTTCCCAATGTAAAATTAGCATTGTCAGTAGTTTTCGGTCTTCTCCAACAGTGCTCGAGTGCTCCAACATTTTTTCAAATGTGAGATTCTGAGGATAAACCCCTAGAGTACCACAAAAAGACTTGGAAGTGATGCTTGTTCTCTAATAAACTTATTTATATGTATGAAGATTTCATAAATCATTCCAAAGTCTAAAAAATTGAAAAATCTAAAAAAAAAAAAAATCTGACAAATCCCAGAAATTGAGGAGGAGGGACGAGAACCAAAATATTAATTTTACACGGCCTAAAACCAGCTTTTGCTTGTAGAAAGCGAGTTTGAAACTTAAGATTCTCAACAAACAAACCCATGTCCCTTATCATGTTTGTACATCGAAATAAACTAAACAATTAATTTTACTGCACTATCTTGGCTGAGTTCATGAAGTTATGGCTCGGTTCTAATGTAAAAAAAAAACTCGAGCATATCATGAGGCCTGCTATTTAGGCTATATCATCCAGGGTATGTAGGGCTACATGTAGGGCCTACCTGTAAAATGCATGGCCGATGGTCTTTCCTTTCAGTTAAGAACCGTAAAAGGAACTTCAGGCACTCTGAAGAACTTCTTTGGTCCTGAAATTCGTAGAACATGGATTGGTTTAAAAAAGTTCATAGATTAGATTTTTCACGAATTCCTCGATTGAATTTGAAGGTTCTAAGAGGACCCGGCGTCATAACGTTCAAGGTTCTCAAAGAGAACCTAAATAGGCCTAGGTTCCTACAATTAAGCTGCTTTTCCTCTAGAAGAACGTTCAATGGTTCTGCGGACACAATCCTTTTCAAGTGTTAACGGTACTGATGCGTTTGTAGTGGCGTTTGGCATAGGGGCAGGGAGGGAACGGTCCCCAATCGAAGTGAAATGTTTGAAAATTCCCATTAAAAATGGCCGATTTAAAACGGTCCACCTCCCCATCAATTGACTGATCATGGTTATACATGTAACAGCGTCGTTTTGTGAAGACACTATTATTATTCAAAATGGTGTGACGCAACATTTAGGCCCTATATTCAAGTTAAATTAGTAATTACTTCATTTATAATAGGTTAATTGAGGTACTGCGTCATAAATGATGCAATGTCGACGTCGACACGTCGTAAATATTAATTTCGGTCTATATCCGTTTGGTTTTTCTGTATAGAAATTAGCCTATTATTTCGAGATGTTTCCCCCAGTGTGGAAAAATATGATCTTTACCATACACATGATACACGTGTTAAAATTCATTGAAAATTGGCAACATCTTTTTACGGCCTAGAGTGCAACCAATTCGCAAACAGGAAACGCAGCCACAATCTGGGCACCATTTCAACTGATTCCAACTTGTTTACACCATGCATACAGGGAATTTCCCTCTTACTGGCCCCATGAATTCTCGAGACGGTTTGGTGTCCTCCATGTGCCCTGATAATGCTTGATCTCTTGACCCCTAAACCTAGCGGCACGCGAGCCCCTCTCTCCTGGTGCACCAAATCGCACACTCCACCTGTACTGTCATTACCATATATGGGCGTATCCTCGTGTTGCGAGACCAGGAAAGGATTGATTTGATCAATTTGGTGAAAATAGCTAGCTGATGAAATTCTCGAGTTGATGATTCGGGTGTGCTGCAGGAGCAAATCAAGTTATAACTTGAACTTTTCAATTTTGACATCTGCAAAAGATGCCATCGTAGTTTTTCCATGATTGTCACGATTGTCATTAGGGAGTCTCCCTCAATTCCAGTTTTCAGAAAGAACCTGAAAACTTACCTTTTCAGTTAGCTTTTTTCTTGTTCCTTCTGTGTTTCTTTTTCATTCTTTCTTTCCTTGTTCAGCGCTTTGATCAATTTTATAGGCGCTTTATAAATATCTAGGCCTATATGTAGGTCATTGTTATGTATGTTGAACATGTTGAAAGTGAACATTGTGAATAGAACCAAAGTTTATCTTATATCCCTGATAGAATTACTGAAACTTTTCTTAAAGTTTTACCAGTTGAGATTGAAGTGTTTACAATAATTTTGAGCCTGCAGAGATTTGATTTTATAATATAGACCTAGAACATTGTAGAACGTTCATGATTTTGCAGGATTTCGGCCATTTATACAGCATTCGTCATTGTAGTAATTATTAATTCATTAAATTTTAGAACTGTGCCCTAAATCTACAATCTGTGACTATCATTATACACGATTTTAGTTCTTTATTATCTGATTTATGGAAGGCTCTTCGCCCAGGCCCGTTTTTCAGTCCTGCAAATTATTTCGTGGATATCGGGAGAAGAGCAACTATATAGGCCTATAATAGGCCTAAAACCTGGCGTCTTGAAAACATGATAGACTTGAAAGATGTGAAGATGGTGGCGGTCATTGAACGGCAAAATATCGGTTTAAATTCGCCCTCAAATGGGGGAGGGGTGTTGTCCGTCGATGTTTTCTGAGATGAAAGCCAATATAAACATCGAAGACCTTGTCCAATGTTGTCGTACACAAACATCCTGTGTTTATCAAGTTTATACTCGAGCAATTAGATATTACCATCTGTATCATCAAAATATTTAGGTTTATAATATAGGCCTATGGCCTATGGCTTACGTCACTACTGACGTCATCACGATGCAAAGACTACAGCAATACCAAATTACACATGGATCGTTAACTGTTGTGCTATAAATAAATATTTTGAGCTATATTTAGCATTTTAATCGTACAGGATATCCTAAATTTATTGATACAGATCAGTCAGTTGCGGGTACGCGTGCGAACGCCGTGCCGCAGGTATACCGCAAATCCGACATTTACCACTTGATGACATCATGATGACATCATAGTCCGCGCTGTCCGGTGTCTCTTAATGGCAATAATTCAAACGTTGTGTCAATCATGTCATATTATACGGGGCTGACATTAATCATGTCATTTTGACAAGGGGTTGACACATGTTTGTGCTGTCATTGGCGCGATATCATCACTGGTGACATGATCTACGACCTTGATTGGTTGGTTCTTGCATTGCAATCTGTTGCTGTAGAGCATCACAGATTCTGAAAGCATGGATCGTCGAGAATCCCTCATGTTGCTGTTAGGTCCAGTGATCAAGCAAAGCCTGAAAAGGAGATGCAGGCCTAGCCTACAAGATCGCACTGCATATATTGCACTGAAGGTAGTAAATGTGGTAAAATACCCGGATGGCCGGAAGGGGCACTAACACAACTTATTAACCATACGCGTATACGTATACGGGTATGCTCCCCCGGAAAGTTTTTTGGATTTTCAGTGCGACCCACTATGGTTTCCAGTAAAGATAATTTCAGTTTTCAGAAAAGATAATTATGATTCCGTTTCAATTGTCAACGATTGTTGACATGTTTGTTGCTAGACAAAATGATTTTTACAGTGTGCATTTTTCCTCAAAATGATCAACATGACCAAAATTTCTATCAACGTTCTTTTGGTTGTGAAAGACATCAATATACTAACACTGATGATAGTCTTTGTCAAAGACTGACTCGCGATAGTGTCGGACTCGCGATCAAGGGGGTGAGCCGCGATGAGCCGCGAAGCGACCCACTACATGTATGGTTTCGAGAGTGTGTGGTTCCCAGTAGTTTCTCTCCCTATGGATAATATAGGTACACGTTCTGTAACACAGACTACACTGATGAAGCAATCACATACTCGCCACCCTACACACCCTCCTCGTGAATATGGTGAAACACAATATTGTCATGATAGACCTACCAATTTCTATCATCTGATCAATCATCAATGTATCGTCGAAATCGGTACGCGACCTCCAGCATCCTGTTCCATAAAGACGATCATTATTGATTTCACCAATCTTCTAAATCTTCGCAATTTTTAGGGCAAGTTTGCCACGGTTATTTCCGTTTGTTGAAAAAATATTCTATTTTACCGTTTTGGGATATCTGTCAAAACAGGATAAACCGGTTAATCGCTAGAGCAAGCCAAGACGGAAGTTTACTGTGAAAATATTACTTAATCCTATCCTCGTAAAAAATCTTTGGGCATATGGGTGTTTCGCGAAGATGAACTAAAACTATCTATGCCTACATGATAAAGTCTCAATTCTGAATTCAGAATACGACGACTGGAAACCAACGAAACATATTGAACATTATCATTCAAGATGCTAAAAAACGCGCAGCTAACGACCCAACCACGTGATTAAATTTGACTATTTTGATTGGTCAAACAGCTGCTCGTAACGAGAAAGAAGCTACGCGTAGCTGTTCCACGCTTTTGGCCCCCTTGGCTTGCCATATATGGCAAGCTAAGCGGCTCAGAACGTGGGACTAGCTACGCGCAGCTTCTTTCTCGTTTATGGCAAGCTAAGCGGCTCAGAACGTGGGACTAGCTACGCGCAGCTTCTTTCTCGTTACGTGCAGCTTATTAACCAATCAGATTCGCGGTTTTAAACACGTGGAGCTGATGTAAACATCCTCTCTCACAAATATTACGTTGTTAATTTTGTAAATGAAAATATCTGTAGTATATCAGCAAAAAATGGTATAGGTGCTATTAAAGTAATATCTGAACAGAATGATGATTGTTCTATATTTAGGGGCTATCATTTTCTTCGGAAGGGGATCCCAAATATAGGGGTCATACTTTTTGGAAAGAAAAATAAGGGGAGGGGGGTCATAAATTGATAATGACAAAATGTAGGGAGTCACAAGATGACTACAGATAGTGTGTTTATTGTATTCAAAAAGACTGATTTCAATACAATTTTAGCCTGTCTAGGGGGGTACGGTGTATCGGTGGTGGGTGTCGGGGGTCATAACATTTTGATGCCGAAATAGTGAGGGCCGCAATTTATTGACTTTTTGTAAATTTAGGACCCCCCGTTCCGAAAAAAATTGATGACCCATTTTACTCTCTCCATATTTACACAGTGGCATGTGATATCGCTTTCCCTGCAATATCTTTACACAGCGCTTTACATCAGTAGTTGTTGTTGTTTGACCTTCATATCCCCTGCACCGCTAATACAGCCCAGTATAAAGTTACTTGCTATTAAACACGGTGTAAACTTGGAAACACTAAATAAATATGCTTTGTGTCATTTTAGCCAGGCATTAACAACATGTTCTCTTGACACGTGCTGTGATTTGGCCTCCTTTACCCGTTCGTTATCTATGCTAATTCCGTAAATTAATTACAAGATAATAATTGTGAAAGAGGATACCTATAACTATACTACGCGCAGCTAACGACCCAACCACGTGATTAAATTGACTATTTTGATTGGTCAAACAGCTGCTCGTAACGAGAAAGAAGCTACGCGTAGCTGTTCCACGCTTTTGGCCCCCTTGGCTTGCCATACTCGTTACGTGCAGCTTATTAACCAATCAGATTCGCGGTTTTAAACACGTGGAGCTGATGTAAACATCCTCTCTCACAAATATTACGTTGTTAATTTTTGTAAATGAAAATATCTGTAGTATATCAGCAAAAAATGGTATAGGTGCTATTAAAGTAATATCTGAGAAGAATGATGATTGTTCTATATTTAGGGGCTATCATTTTCTTCGGAAGGGATCCCAAATATAGGGGTCATACTTTTTGGAAAGAAAAATAAGGGGGGGGGGGTCATAAATTGATAATGACAAAATGTAGGAGTCACAAGATGACTACAGATAGTGTGTTTATTGTATTCAAAAGACTGATTTCAATACAATTTTAGCCTGTCTAGGGGTACGGTGTATCGGTGGTGGGTGTCGGGGTCATAACATTTTGATGCCGAAATAGTGAGGGCCGCAATTTATTGACGCCGACTTTTGTAAATTTAGGACCCCCCCCGTTCCGAAAAAATTGATGACCCATTTTACTCTCTCCATATTTACACAGTGGCATGTGATATCGCTTTCCCTGCAATATCTTTACACAGCGCTTTAAATCAGTAGTAGTTGTTGTTTGACCTTCATATCCCCTGCACCGCTATTACAGACCGAGTATAAAGTTACTTGCTATTAAACACGGTGTAAACTTGGAAACACTAAATAAATATGCTTTGTGTCATTTTAGCCAGGCATTAGCAACATGTTCTCTTGACACGTGCTGTGATTTGGCCTCCTTTACCCGTTCGTTATCTATGCTAATTCCGTAAATTAATTACAAGATAATAATTGTGAAAGAGGATACCTATAACTATACTACGCGCAGCTAACGACCCAACCACGTGATTAAATTTGACTATTTTGATTGGTCAAACAGCTGCTCGTAACGAGAAAGAAGCTACGCGTAGCTGTTCCACGCTTTTGGCCCCCTTGGCTTGCCATAAACGACAGCGCACTAACGACGCGACGGTGATATAACGACACAGATGTCTAAACTGTAGCAGCATCGTTAGGCCAAAAAAGTGTATGTTTGGCCTATACACTTGGCTTGAAAAAAAGGTCGGTCGGTCGAATACACTTGTTTTAGGAAAACCAAAAGAGCAAAGTACATAGGGCTTAGGCCTATACACGCATGTTTTAATGTTTTATTAAAGGAGATATTTTGGAAAATTTTATAATCTGAAACATTGGTTTACACATGAACATGATGAATAGTAAACCAAAGATTGCCATCCAACATGTCCAAGGAGTACTTATACTATAAATGGCAGGTTTTGATGGGATACCACTATTTTGAAATGAGAGTAAAATATTGTTTATTACGTAAATATGTAATTATGAAAGTGGGAAACATTAGTTCAAAAAAGGGCATTTGATTTTCAAATTTTTTGTGTCGGTCGAATGGGGCCATACATGCACCTTTTATGGCCTTATGATTTCACACCACCACCAATAGGCCCTATAGTATTATACGGTTGTGCTTCCTGAATGCAGTTCTCAGAATGGATGGTCTAAAGCATAATGAGCGGCAATTTGCATAAATTTGGCTAAACTTGGATTGGTCATTAGTAATATCAAATCCTGCAAGTGTACCACAGATGGGATAGATCAGTATTTATTAATGATTTTAAGCAGTTACTAGTCTTGTCTATACATCATCATTATCACTCTCATCACCACCACCACACCAACCTGACCACTGTGACTGTTACCATATACTCACCACCACCAAGCACCACCGCCATCAAGTACAACAACTTAACTGCCACCAAGCACCACTACCACCAACACCACTACCACCAAGCACCGCCAACACCAAGAACCAGCACCACTAAGCACCAGCACCACCACCACACCAAGCACCACCACCACATTATGCAAACAGAGTTCGCTCTAGTACTTCTTTAACGGCATGGCATCATCATTGTCAACGATATCGGGATCTACCTCGTCAACCATCAGGACCGGCATCATCAGTATCATCATCACCACTTCCACACCTCACCACCCTGACCACTGTCACCAGACTCACCACCACCACCAAGCACAACTGCCAACAAGCACCACCACAGCCACCAAGCACCACCATAGCCACAAAGAACCACCGCCACCACCAAGCACCACCCGGAACCACCACCACCATTGGCGTACGCAGGGGGGGTGTTACGTGTGTGAAACACCCCCCTTGGATTTGTCCAAAAAATGGGGGAAAAGAAAAGACAAAGAAAGAGAGAGAGAGAGGAGAGGGAAGGAGGGAGAAAGAGAGAGAGAGAGGGGGGGGGAAGAGGGGGAGATGAGCAAGGCATGGGGGACATATTATCACAATCATAGGCCTATAGATGCCTTAACAACTCCCACACAAATTATCTCACCCCTATATCCGGTATTGACCAGCAACATATCCGTAATTGTGTTAATTGTTAATACATGTCAACATCCCACACCCTCCCCACATCATCACACCCCTGGCAACATACGTACGTAAAGGTTTTAATTGTTAATTGACATAGATATACATGTTTACACCAATACCCCCCTCCATATCATCACACCCCACACCCTTACCCCAGCAACGTAGGCCTACCAGTGAAAGTTTTAATTGTCAACCCCCCATCATCACGCTTAAAAAACTGCATCTCTTACACCGCATTGCGCCATGTTATCGCCTGAAAACCGTTTGCAATTTTTTCTGTCAAAACACGGTGCAAGTACGCAAGCATAATGATTTTTACTTTGTAATCCAAATCTAATCGCTCTTCAAAAGAATATGTTAAAATAAAGCATAATTAGACAGTATTTTGCATTGAAATAGCGTAAAATTATACACCAAATGGCTTCAATTGGACCTTCATTTTGCAAAATTTCTGAGGAGGAAAACTTGTATATGATAGGCTTCATAGACCGTCATTTCATAAGTTTTCGGCTTTTTGAAACTAAACTTTTTCACACTAATAGTGCCAAAATGGTCCACCAAATCGCTTCAATTAGGTCTTCATTTTGCAAAAGTTTCTTACTTCTGAGGGGGGCACATCCCCCCTCAGACACCCCCCTGGCGTCGCGCAAGCGCGACGCGATGTCCGCTACGCGGCCATTTTAAACATTTTTTTTCATCACACCCCCTTGAAAAATTCCTGCGTACGCTACTGACCACCACCAAGCATCAGCACCACCGCCAAACCAACCAACCACCACCACCACCTCCACCCCAAACACTGCAGCTACTACCTACACCACCACATCAGTCACCGCCACTATTAAACACCACTACCATCACCTTCCACAACCACGCACCACGGACATCACAATCACGACCACCACTGCAGGATTGTAGATCACAGTCAAGATCACCATGATCACAGTCTCCTATGACATGAAGAAATATCTGAGTTTACTGCATTATCATGATTATGACAGGGTTGTATGTGATCATAGTGATGAAGCATGACCTGAAACTGCAAACAGAGTTGCCGGAATGTCCTGAGACCTGTATGACAACACACAGGTGTAAGATGTCTCGTTAACTACATGCAGTCAGGCTGGGCAGACACTTCTTGACTTCAAGTGTGGTTAACCATACTTCACTGTCATGTTTTGTCAACTGCTGTCTTAACTAATCGTCTCTGAACAAACAGGTACAAAAATGTACTAAGTAGCACCCATCCTTAAGGAGTCAATGTCATGGTAGATATTGGTCATTATTACCGAATATTTGACCGTGATTAGAGATGATTAAGCTTAGATACCTGTACCTCTTAGGCGTCATCTTACATCGGTCATCATCCAAATTTTAATGCAAAACGACAGTTGTGCTATTGTTAGATGCGAGACCATAGCAACCATGCTTTAAAGGAGTATTTCGTGATTTTAGCATCCACTTAAAGATGAAGCCCCACTTTTGGTCTAAGTTCATTAGGGAATTAATCAAGGTTAAAATGTATCCATGTAAATTCTGTTCTGTCTGTCATCAAAGTAACAGGTGTAAGTCAGTTCTTCACAGAAGAACTGGCCAGGCGGGGCTTCCTCTTTAAGGGTAGGCCCTATAGATAGATATCCACGTAAAAAAAGCTTCCGAAAATTTCAGTTGTGTTGTAACTGTAACAAATACAAAATATTTTTTGTCAAACACAAGAAAGTTATGTATACATAAACCCCGTAAACATAAAAAAAACTAGTGCTAGGTTTCTGATGGTGTAACTTGAAATCTCGCTGCAGTATAGGGGATGAGCTGTGGTATTATCCATGAAGTTCAAGTATTCATAATTATATGTACAAGCAGTACAACACCAACTATTTCTACAAAACATATTCGCACCCACAGCATTCATAATTAATCATACTATGATCCCCTCATACCCTTTTAAAGGAATCTTTATTTTATACTGCGAATTGTTCCACCGACAGTGACCATGATAATTGAACATGTTGAACCAGCGAAGGGTTAACGTTTTAAAATGTACCGGTAGTTCTCATTTAACGTCCATTCGTGGTCTGTAAGTGTAACAATTAATCCAATTGTTTTCTGATAGCAAAGAACAATTAGCGCCATTAATTACCAATTAGAGGGCGGATAATTAATTCTTTGCGCATAATTGATTGACTCTGTTCATTAGCACCTATAAAGGAATTAATTGGGAATTGATGGTTTCATCTGAAGCAGTTTGTGAAATGAAGACATGACCTTAATCTCCCCAAGTCTTTGGCATGTTTGGCAAAGAGAAAATGTTTGTTCAATTGCCGTGATTTATAGTAGTTACGTTGATATCATTAGGAAATGAATTTGGAGAAAACCTTCTGTTAATAAATTACTATGATGAGCCACCAGCCTGGGTGGCTCACGCTCCAGTATTTTCAGATGATTGAGCTCAGTAATACATCAAAGAATGTCTTCCAATTCATGAAAACAAATAGATAATCAGCTTATCGGATTAAAAGCTTAGAGGGAAGGTCTTGCTACTCACCAAGTGTCTGTAATTATCAGAAGGTTTTCTCCAAATTCATTCTCTAATGTATTTTCTAGACAATGTTGTTGCGATTTCCAGAATAATTTTGTACCGATTTCTAGAACAAGAAGTATCTTTAATCTTCGTGTCTATGAAAATACTCATCATGGATCACATGGCTTAATTACAAGTGTCACCAATGCACTTTCCCTCCAACGATATCGATGACCAAGAAGCTCCCAGATACGGGAAAGCCCTTTTCACATTCCCGAGTCATGAGTCACCGTATCAAGTGTGTATCGGCTGCTTGTAATATGACAGTTATGATTTACCCGGCGGGAATTTATGATATTGAATACACAGTCGTCGACTTGAAATATGCTATTATTGCAAGTTCAAAAAATAACGATTTGTCCCAAATTGTAATAAGGACTGTTGAACCACAGACCTATAAATAAATACTTGAATGCTCAGTTGAATGAATGTTTTTTGCGTGTTCCTATAAAATATATAACTACGAACGCCCAAGGGAGCGATCGTTATTTATGGCAGGGGGAATGGGTAAATTTAGGGGGGAACACAAAATTTTTTTGTGATCTTGAGGGGGGAACCTGAAATTTTTAGTTGAACCAGGAGGGGGGATTGTTAAATTTTAAATGGAGAAAATTGGGAAAACAAGGGGGAACGCGAAAATTTTGAGCGGACGCGAGGGGGGAACGCGAAATTTTTTGTCGATATTTTTGCCAAAACACCCATTCCCCCCCTGCCGTAAATAACGATCGGTCCCTAAAATTCATAGAAATTGTGACAATTTAGACATAGCTGACAGTACAGACAATATTTTGAGTCATGTTGACGCCGATATGCCACCGGATATGGTAGACGAACTGCGTTGCCCCCGTATTGCCCAGTAATGACTCGCCTCCAAGTTCAAAGTTCCCCTGACCTCTCTGTGTCTATTTGGTCTATGGAGATTAGGTGATATTGTTTCTCTTTCGATAATGGAAATTATTTGACGCCAAGATAGTCATTTTTTTAAACAAACTGAACTTTCACCAAGTTTTTGAGGGACTACACATCATATTTTCTATAACGATATAGGCTATTTATAGGCCTAATAGGCCTACTGGTAACTTCAGAAGCTAGAAGTTCAGAGAAAAATATGCCATTCAATTCAAGTTCAGCTTTCATTCTTCCCAGGTATAGCCTCTGGTGGCCCTTATTAGGCCACAGTCTATAAGCCTAATTCGACACGCAGGTCCTAATTGTTCCAGATAGGCCTATATGCCTACTATTTAGGCCTACGTAGGCTATAGTTTCAACCATCGCTGTTTTATATTCACACTTCGCACTCGTTGAGACCATCGACATGTTTTAGGGCCTACTCGGGCCCGCGTTTCAGAGGTTCAGAGGTCATGGGGACAGCCCGGAGGAGGCACTTAACACAAATGACCATACGGGTATGTTCCCCCGGAAAGACCCCCCTTTTTGGATTTTGCAGCTCCCGAAAAGCCCCATAGGCCTATATTTGACCAAAATAGAGCTCCGAAAGACCCTTGATTTCGATAATTTCAGCTCTAAAAGACACAAAAAAATGCTCATTCCTCATATTTCTGTTTTTTCAGGCGATTTTCAACCAAGACAAGAAAGACCCCTGATTTTGGATGTTTGCAGTTCCTAACGCCCCCCTAGTACTTGTTCGCAGCCGTTCGCGGCTCCAAAAGACCCCCTTTTACCGGTACTCAGTCAGCTCCCAAAGACACACCACCTCAAAATTCCGGGGGAACATACCCACCAAAATTGTTGATGTGCAGTCACAGGGACCGGGCATCAATGATCCACACCTATAGGTCTGCATTTTTACATTGGATCTTAATTAGGCCTATCTATGACCTATAGTTTTGGGAGAAATTTGTCTCGCATGGAACAAAGTTCAGTGGTTGAATTTGCATGTGTTGACACGCCAAAAAAGAGGAAATTGAACCAATTTCGTCGCATTTCCTGGTTGCCCATCTCACCACCGGTATACCACGTACTAGTATTGGCTATGATTGTAAATGATTCTCGAAATAAGCGAAAATTCTCCCTTCCTTATCACCAGGAAACACTTAGTGACCTCCCTGACCTTTATACAACTCCCAACCATGCCAAACAACTATGGTAGAACTTCTGTCATTGGCTGTCTATTTTTGTCTAGAGGTCATCAGCACAAATTCATTTGACATTGTATTTTGTTTGTATGATAATTTTTCAAATTTCTCTTTCAAAATGAACCTTAGCCGCGGCGACTCAATGTGCTCCTCCGTTCGCGATATTTGAAGATTAGGCTTATTTTGTGTGACTTAATGATCCCCCAGAAGCCGCCTTTTCTGCGGGTCTGTCCACTTGGCGAATTTTAAGTAGGCCTACTCTACACCACAGACCCTAGTTTGGGCCACAGGCTGTGACATGAAAACAGTACAAACACCAAGACGGTCATCATGTCATGTCGAGGAACAATAATACGAAGTGGTTTCTATCTGTGGGAATGTCAAGTAGTGCACATTGCCTGCTATACATGCTATAAGCTTATCTGAAGCAATTCAGATGGCGCCCGGAGCTGAAGTCTGGCTTGACCCTTCCGAAAATGATAACAGTGACCCATTTTATAAAAGGACACTCTATAAATTGAGAACCATATTTGGGTGGTAAAATGAGGTCAATAACATTGGTGAATACTTAAAGTAAGTCAACCTTACGAAGTTGGATCTGACTGTCCTACCTGTTCCTCGTTTAGTTGTAGGGCCTAGGCCTGTTATTATGAGAGTTTGGTGATGACCACCCTCCCCAACACATACCACGCGGCGTAATGATTAGGCGATGTTCTTCAAGCTGATGCACACAAAAGGCTGACGAAAATTCCCCACTAAGCAAATGCAACAAACGTTGATATTTATTCAAGTCACCCTCAAACTTTTGCCCCACCACCATTCGCCCCACCACCATCCGCCCCGCCACCATCTGCCCCACCACCATCTGCCCCACCAACACCACCTAAAATAAGAAAGATCCTGCCACTGCCAGGAGATGATGTTGTTTGGGTCTACCGTTTTTGTACGAGGCCAGGCCACTTCGAGAAAGATCTTTTCTTATTTACTTAGATTTTACATTAATTTTGGAAGAAGTCTTATCCCTAACGCTGAAATCGGGCGCTGAAAGGCTTTTTTTTTTGGTGCTGGGAAATGAAAGAAGGATTTTTAAAGAAAAGATGAACAAAGAAGTCGCTTGCTTCCTTCGGGATTCGAACCCCAAACCCCTCGGATCCCAAGGACACCATCGGCGACCACAGGTGTTTCGCTAGCCCAGCCAACGAGGCCGTGGTATAATGTGACTAAGGGCGATTACGTCATCGCATCACGTGCAATTCATACACAAACGTTTGTAAGATTTCGCAGCGTTAGACCATATCCCTGAAAAGGGGTCTATGGTTAGACGGTATTAATACACATAGTCTCCGTTATTTATTTTTACCTTCAAGTTCAACTTTTTGGATCATGATACAGAGTATAATATACCAAAGAACATTGACCTAAACCCTCCCTCTCTCTCTGACACACCTGGGGCATGACATGAATCAAAAAATAGTCCTCTTTACCCAGGTGGGCGTTCACACTGCGGTATACCGGGGCACCTATACTGTCAGATTGCCTAATAACCCATGTTCCGTCCTACACAACCCTGTGTATTTATGGACACGTATAGAATAACTTACCTGTGATGTTACAGGTGTATCATGTCATTTTCTGATAGGCATGCAAAGAGCGTAGGTTGGACATTGGCTATATACCTCGGGTCGTTACCAGCCATGATACCAAGCCGTGCAGGTGGGCTCCTCATTAGTGCAATGGGGTGGCAAATGGTTGATTTTTTTTCTCTTTCGTTCTTTATCAACGTTTCAGTCATATTCTGTCTAATGGCACTGCCTTTCCTCTTCCACCCAGTCCTTCTAGACACTCCTGCTCTTCTTCTGCTCATATAATCAGCGTACCTATTCCTCCTCATCCCCTCCCCTCCTCCTCCTCCTCCTACTACTACTACTACTCCTCGTCCTCCTACTCTTCCTTGTCAGAAGTTGTCACAGCGTTTTAAAGCATTAGCGCTTGTTATATATGGGCGCTACTTACACGTTTCAATTTAATAGATGCATGCATAATTATATGCATAATCATCATATTAATTGTGAGTCTGATCAACAAAATCAAAAGCTTTATGAAGGTCGGAATTCTAATTGGGATTTTCCATGAGGGAAAGAAATTATATACAGCTTGTGACTGTCTGTACATGTATGTACGTGTACGTTACGATGGTCATGTTTTGAGAGCTACTTACCTATGGACCACGCCCCTTTCGTGGAGGTGATGAAGGGCCGAAACCAGCTGACGAACGAATGGTCTCGCGTCCGACTCTCGTAAGCGGCTATCTCGCTGGCTCCTAACAAACGAGAGAAGATCACCACCAGCAGCATATTCGGTTACCAAACAATACAGGGAACTGGACTGTGGAACAAAAATCAATCAAGATGTCAGATGAATTTTTGGATCCGTTCGACATGTTCTAAGTGATGTCTTTTACAAACTTTGCAAAATAATGTTGTCAGTTTCAAAGTTAAAAACTATCATGCCGATTGTATGTAGTTGTAGCAAACTTTAAAAAGTTCAATTTTAGCGATAAACTGAAAGGTGATAGATTAGGGTTTGGCACTCTGGGTGGGGAATGTGTCTGGGACAACAATATTAACTGTATATTTTATGTTCCCCATCCAGGATCTGTGTTTGCATGTATAACTATAAACATGATATAAAATAGGCATTGCTTGACAATTAGGACATTACTGGAAAAACGACACTTGCGCCACCTACTGATCACTTTCCTCCAACATAGCTGTTGAAACGATTGAAATTGTTCGCGAAATGAACAAGCCAAAACAGGATACTACATGTAGTACGGTAAATGACTGCCTAACAGCATAAATACAAGAGCTTCAGATTATTTTTACGTCCCCACCCACCTTACAATTGAATGTGCGTGTATATCTCATCTTATAGCACATTTTTCATTAGTTTTTGTCTGCAAAGCCAATATAAGGAGCTAAGGGGTCATTCGGTGCAGACTACTAAAAATTAGGGGTCACTGATTGTATGGCACGGACAATGTTCATGGAAGTCAGCCCTGTTAGCTCCTGTTGGGCCAGCCAAGTCAATAGAAATTCCCTTTAAAACGGGATGGTGAACTAGTCTTTTTTTTTTCTCTTTTATTGTATTTTTAAACTGAACGATATGGTTTCGTAGAGTCGTACAACATTGGGGTGTCGTAGTTGGGCCAAAATACTCACCGATATGGTTTCGTAGAGTCGTACAACGTTGGGGTGTCGTAGTTGGGCCAAAATCCGAGCCTCTCTACCCAGATTCTGTTTGACGTACTGTTCCTTAATTTTATGCCTGTCAATCACCTTGATTGCTACCTGTAATATACACATACAAAATTAACCATCAACCATATCGTTAATAAATTAATGTGGTAATGAATCACGGTGCTATGAGGTGTCAGTTATCATGGGGTGAAAAGGCATGTGGCGATAGAGCATCTGGATGAAGATCCCGGGATGAAGATGTGGCCACCATTCATCATGTTCAGTCGCGCTGAAGAAGAACACCTAAAAAAATGCATAAAATTAGTAATTTATCATGAGTAAAAGTGCAAACATCAATCAATGATAAAGGTATTAATGGTATTTTTTGCAAATTATATTGAGGACCATGTATTGTGCAATTTAGAGCTGTTACTTGTGTATATAGGCCTACATGTTTCTCATGGTTGGTGGCATACCACTCCTTCACTTGCTCCACTTGACAATGACAACTCAAGGATATTATTACGTCAACATCTTTCACCACCAGATCACCTCCCCCCCCCCCTTCCCTTTATCATTTTTATTGTGCATATTATGATGTCTGTTTCTAATGATTCTTGTGTATGTTTCTTCATTTATCATGGTTGGTGTCATACCACTCCTTCACCTTGCTCACCGTGACAATGACAACTCAAGGATTATTATCATATGTCATCAAATCCTCGTCCACTTTTCGCCACCAGATCACATTTTCCCCTTTTATCATTTTTATTGTGCATAATGGCATATTTCATGTCTGTTTTCGCCAGCCCATTCGGGGCTGGTACCTGTTTCAGGTTTGGGGTCAGTTTACTCAAGAGATTATATTTTAGTGGTATTGGAATGATTTTTTTTTTTACTTTTTGTGGTTAAATTTTTTTTTAAATATTTTAATTCGATTTGTTAGGAAAAGTAAGTATGTTTTGCCGTTTCAACGAACGAAAACGAGTGAGTATTACCAAAGTTATGTTTGAACTAATTAATTATGACTTTAAAAGTTTAAAGGCCTAAATGTAACAATAATAGTTAATATATATAGCATCATATGGTCAGCAGAAGAAAATCTGACATCACCTATGATGTCATATCAGTGTCCTTGACCGGGGTCCTTACTCCTTGACCACTGAACAGCGTGATATCATGTTGATAACAGATCTATAGAATCAAAATCTTCATCATATCCCGGATCATATCACAGATTCTCAACAATCTGTGATCATATGGACCATATTGATGTGAAAGTAGTTATCTATCATATCCTGTGTCGTTTTATGGATAAAAATGACTCAAAATGTTATTGATGAAATGGTTGCTATCATAAACATCAGTTTTGTCTTTTCAACGGAAAAATCCGATGCAAAATAAAGTTTTTAGGGCCTAGCTATAATATGGGCATAATTTATGCATATAGTATTGAACAATGTACCCCATTTGACATGCACTTATAGATAAATAAATTGTCTTACTTTATTAATTTAATAACTTCTTTATTATAAATAAAATGACACATAACTATTTGATTCATAAAATTACATTCAACAAAATGATTGAAGAGAAAACACACAAGGCACTAGGCAGACTGTTATAGAATGGAGTATGTAAGATGCCATGTCCATAGCTTCGCAGGAGTTTCCGACTAGCAATCAACATGATCAGCACATTCAGAAAAACACAGTTTAAGAGTGAAGATTGTAGTGAGTAACCAGTCCTTTATAAATGTGCTGGCCACTATCTATTATAATATAGTAGGCTTAAACTATACATTGCGAATTAATTAAGTTATTTTAAAATAAAATGTACATGTAAGTTAACTCAAACCGGCAGTGTATATATCGAAAGCAGTGAAATCGGACATTCCTAAGCGAAGATATTGAGTTCGTAAGTTCTGGTATTACAAAATTGGAAATTGAGATATCGTGGGTAAAAAGCTGAAAAGACAAAAAAAAAACAACGACAACAACAACAACAACAAAACAAACAGACCAGAACAATTTGGAGTACATGTAATGAATTAAAAGAGTTGACATGAGATTAGGAATTAATGTTTTCTGCTGTTTCAGTGTGCATGTTCTCATCGTTGATGGTTTGGTGGACTGTCATGTAGATGTAAGCGTGATCCTAAAAATGCCTTTCACATTGACCAAAACTAATTACAAGACCTCTTCTACATATTGAGGCTGGCTTTCCCTTTTAAAGGGAATTTTTATTAATGATTCTTGTGTATGTTTCTTCATTGCTCTTGGTTGGTGTCGTACCACTCCTTCACCTTGCTCAACGTGACAATGACAACTCAAGGATATTATTATGTCAACAAATCATCGTCCATCTTTCGCCACCAGATCACCTTCCTCATCTCTCTTCCTATATCATCCCAGCTATATACACCTCCACCAGTCCATGCCTCCACTAATTAGCGACATGCGTAATACAAATGTCATTCCAGTCATTTACAGTGCTTGTTTTAACCACGACCTTGCATGACGTGTATATGGAGTAAAATATATGCTCAAAAAATACCAAAAATCTTTAAAAAGAAGATAATATTTTTGCATTTTTAAAACCAATTTATACCACTTGATGGTCTCTATGTAAAATGCATTCAAATGATTACAAACATGCCTAGTGTTGGTTCAGTTGTTGTACAGATATGAGCAATGCTGTTTGGGGGTTAAAAATCTACGAGTTTGGTGGGTTAAGTGAAACTTTAAGCATGCTCTTAAGACAACACCAATCACTCAACGAGTACTCCTATATCGTTTCTACAACAACAAGACTGCCGAATTCCTCGCCTATATCGCCACGTGTGTTCGCGACACTGTTGCTTTCTAGAAATTTTCTTTGAAAACAAATCGGTTGAATTTGATATAGCACCTATTATTAAGCAAGGTGATGCGCTGTCTTATATGACATGTCTATTTGATTTGTAGGTTGTTAGAACATTTTGTTTAACTTTTTCAAGATAATATTAAATGCCCTCCCAAATATAATTGTCATCGGATATGATGGGTGGGCAATTACACAGATTCATTTTGCAATATGAATCATTGCAGCTATCGAAAAATAATTTCACCAGTTGATGGTATAGTCTAAATTAGTTCATAGTGGCGTATCTCTTATTAGGGCTATTTTAGAAAATAGATATACACACCCCCCTATAGAGGAGTTTGGATATCCAGACTTTTTGTCCAGACATGATTGTTGGAAATCCCGACTTTTAAAGTGTCCACAGGCGAAAAAGTCCAGCAGAAAACTAGTTCAAAATCCGACATCCTCAATTTGAGAGGCTCATTAGGACATTTCCGTGATTTTTCATTCACTAAATTACATTTCCAAGCTTTTTCCAGTAACATTGGCTACTGGAATTCCAGTCGTTTTCTAAAAGCAAACTTGGAAATCCAGACATTTCATTTATTGATAAGTTACTCCTCTATAGGGGGTGTGCACTTATTTTCTGGAATAGCCCAATTTTGAGGATTGGATCAGTAGGCCTACTGATGACACAACCGAATATGGGACAGGGATATGGCAAGAGGTCCGACTTTAGACGGAAGCAGGAGGAAAGCCGGAGCACCCGACGAAAGCTTTTCTAGGAGACTTTGTTTAGTCCTATTTATTTATATTACCTGCATCATAATCATTTCCCTGCATCATAAATATAACAAATCAAGACACAGTTTTATCACAATTTCACGCTTTACTAAACTTCACTAATAATTACCCTGATAAATAAATAGGCCTACCTATAGTACAACCTGCGAAACAGATCATACCACAAGACAACACTTGTATAGGCGAACTAATTAACATGAAGATGGCCCACACACGTCTCACAAGCAAGGTGTCAAAAAGTGTGAAGTTCATTCACGGTTCAAGCATCAATTACTACTAGTATCTTTAGTTCAAGTTGAGACCACTTTCTAAAGATAGACTGATTAGTTCCTTCTCACTTGTTGGAAATCCTGTCTAATCTATGGTCACTCTTTTAAGCACCTGTACCTTTTACTTCGAATCTCCCCTGATTACCCTTGACATTGCACCATTACATCCCCCCGTTGGTGGTAGACCAAAGTAGTCTATGTTTATATAACCATTAGGATCACCTCATCCCCCGACGTCAAAATCCACTTTGATTTACGAGCATTCATACAGGGCCTACTTGTGTGGACTTTGTCACATGTTATGAGATCATTATGCCCCCCCCCCCACAAGAGGACTTACTTTGATCGCAAACCTTGACCTTATGATTTAATATGGTGATGGTGCATGATGATAGCAGGATGCATAGCTGTAATGTGGTAAATTTGAAATTAAACTTGACCGTGTTGACCATTAGCGTCCAGGTCAGTGTTAATACGTGGCAAGACGACTATAACTCCCTTCCTATCGGTATCTATTTATCTGTGATCATAACAACCACGTTTGCACCTGCTGCATTTTACATTTCCACACCCATCAGTAAACTTGAAAAGTTTCTTGTTCGTAAAGGTATTCCGAGGTCTCTATCTCTAGATTTCTCTCTCTACGTGAGGCGCCTCTCTATCTCTCTCTCACACACTCCCCATCTCTCTTCCTCCCTCCCTTCTCTCCCGCCCTTCCCCTTCTATCCCTCTCTCTTCTCTTCCTCTCTCTCTCTCTCTCTCTCTCTCTCTGCCACTCACGTTCTCTCTGATTGATTCTCACTGAATGCAATGATCCCACCAACTGTTTTCTTTTAATTTCTACTTCTCTATAGTTTCTCTTTCTTTCTTTTCTATGTTTTTTCTCCCCCCCCCAGGCTCCCCTATCCCTCCACCAACCACTACCCCCTCCCCTACCTCCTCTCTCTATCTTATTTCCCCTGTCGGCCTATCCAGATCTTCTCTCATTTCATTTCCTCGGAAAATCCAAAACCATTGGTTCCCTTGGTAATCGGCCACGCCCATTTCTACCAGCATTGGGAGTCAATAAATCGTCGGTATTTTTGTTTTTACTTTCACTTCATCGGTGGGTTAGGCTGTGTGTTGGTCAATAGCGTTACATCTGTCAGCAAATAGCTTCTTCCTTTTTCTTTACATCATACCAATACACCTGTTTCATTGGTGTCATCCCCAATAAATAACGCTTTCCCTAGAATAAATGATATTCTGTTACCTGAATACTCAAAGTTAAATCGTACTGTCCATCCAATGCCCTATAATGGATACCGCTATACATGTATATGCTTCCTCTTTGACCTTATCATGCTTATCCATGTATCTTCATTCAACTCGGATCTTATTTTTGTCATGTTTTTGTTGTTTTTTTGTTTGATATGCATACATGCAAAAGGCGTATCTTGGCTGTAGCATGATAGTGTAACTGCTGTAATGGTTGTGCCACGCCCACCTGAGAAGACTCATCATCAATGTTTGCATTCGATATTCTGATTAACCATAGTCTGTGCTTTAACCGTGATCTTTAAAACGAAATATTCGATGGACATTTCTAAATTTTATGACATTGTTAACCAACAGAGATAGTGAAATAGTTGACTCAAAAAATATCTTGGCGATAGGCTTTATGTATAGTTTGTTGAACTTCAGTTTAATACAAAGTCATATGCTTTGGAGTCATCTTGGTGGCTAGTATTATCATTCGCAGAAGTCAGTCTCATGTTGATGCAAACCATGGCATACTTTCACTTTTAATTCTGCGATCCATCCCTATATCAACATATTTATTTAGCTCAAGATGCATTTAAAAAAATGAAATTATCTAGATCATGTAGATATCGATACAAAAATGTATTTGTGAAGTGCAAATAATTGGTGAGGCACGGTGTCATCTAAGCAGGAGATGCATTCTACGCGTGGTTTCCAATCAGGACTCAATGATCTACCACTGATTTCGTAATTTCTCAACCCGTGCCGTATCTTGGGTCCAGGCTTATTCGTGCTGGGTTTTCAAGGGGCCAGATTTGGGGTAGATTTTAGGGTCAGATAGTGACATGGGGTATGTGCTATGAGGGATCACGATTTTGTTTGTGATAAACGTAAATTCAATAACTTTCCGTAAATTTTATTCCACCAATAGCATGCATGGTTACCAAATTAGACCCACCCATGCTAAACCACTTAAACATGCTATCTATAGGATAGATTTTTGTTATTACTTGATGTTATGAAGTTTGGAATATTCCCGTAAATGTAAACTAACATGATTTGACTTTGATAGTTTTTTGTTTTGCTTTTTTTTGTTCCGATTTGAAGTGAACATGCATAAGCCCAAATTGCTATGCAGCAACGTGCCAGAAACGCGACAAACACACGCGTTCTTGCCATCAACATATTCCTGTTGTTTTGACCAATTCTGTAGTTTCATAGTGAAATCGATCCGTGTGGGCCTTATTATAAGAATTTTTATTCAAAATTACCAATTTTATGAGTAATTGATATTTTCCTCATCCCTGGAGTTACCATAGCAACCATGACACCTGCGTCGTTTTGTACGGTACAACAAACATCCATTAAATTTGAAAAAGAAAGTTCAGAAAATAAAAATTCCCTTTAAAAGGGAAAGCCAGCCTCAATGTAGAAGAGGTCTTGTAATTAGTTTTGGTCAATGTGAAAGGCATTTTTAGGATCACGCTTACATCTACATGACAGTCCACCAAACCATCAACGATGAGAACATGCACACTGAA